>NW_011948429.1:5018552-5095830 GCF_000503995.2 Ceratosolen solmsi marchali
ATATATATATATATATATATATATATAATTAATTTTAAAAAATCGATACTTATATACGTATATATTGTAATCAATGGAGTGCAGATAAAAATGTATGTGTCATATAAAATATGTTTGTACATTCAGGGCTAAAAAAATCACTGTTACGGTAAATTAACCTTTCACTTTGAGAAAGCAATTATACAATTAAAATAAAGTAATCAAACTTTTACTCGTATATGTTACACATATATAATAGCCAATAAGTACTACCTGTCTATCGAATGGAAAGTTATATGTAAATATTCAGGAACAGAATGTTTTATTTTTATGTCAGTATTTGTTGTAATACAAGGACATTATGTCTTTAATATTTATATAAATCTCAACTTGAATTTAATTAGTAATTTGAATACTTTACTTAATATCTTTATGATACAAGTTTATGAATTAATTCTCTAAACGTTAGAAATCGTTATGTAAGTTTACGGTAACGATTTCTGAAATTAATCTTTTGAACTATTCTTCTAAGCCATATTATTTAATAAATAATATTGTAAATTTATGCTCATTATATTAAAATACTGAAATTTCTATATTAGAAATTTTATTTATTTATTTATTTATTCCCCACACGGATATTCAATTAATCTCATATAAAATATTCATTTAGTAAAATTATAAATTAAGCTCAATTCAACTTGAGAATAAAAGTAATAATACATATTTTATACAATATAAAATAGAATCTGAATTATATTTTTTTAATATATAACAGGTACACAATAAATTCTCAAATTAAGCTACAAATAACAATACTCAATAATCTTCCTTACAACATATTCGACTAAGTTATATTTATTCATTATTAATGATATAATATAAGAATGTTTTTATTAACATAAGAGCTTTTATACAATACAATATAAAAAATTCATAATACAGTGTATTAAATAATATAAATTATATTATTCTTAACATTATAGTTATCATTATTATTATTTATTTATTTATATTAACGAGTCAATAAGTATTTAATATAAGAATGATTGCTGATCCTTTTACGACAAATATATAATGTGGCGTGTTAGTTATCGCGACAATCACAAATATTCCATGTGCATGTTAAAAATTTGTACTGGTGATGTAGGAGATGTGGCTGTATATTAAATTTTTTTTTTACATAAATTTAACCTATATTCTAAATCGATGTAAAAATGGTTTATACATTTAATTAATTATTAATCGATAATTAATATATTTATGAGATTAAAAGTAATAACATTGAGTATCGAATTATGTATGAAAATATGTCTTACTTATTGTTGAGAAATAAAAATTTTATTATAAAACGAATTCATTTTAAAAAACACGCACCACGCTAGAGTTTCGTCTTGCTATAAATGTATTTATTAAATAATTTCTGTCTGTCAGATAGAAAATAACGTTCGAATTAAATGTTCATCAAGTGAACTTTGCGATGGCAATTCAATAGACTGCGCCTGATGTACAGGCAACCGCGCATGGAGAGGTGTAAGTCAAACTGCTTCACCGCGACCTGCTAGCAAGGTTATTATCCTTTGTGTCAATTGCGACATGATGACGTAATATGCATAGAATACAGCAGACAAAGATGGAGTCAGAAAATCCAATGCTCTGCTCGCTAGCGCGAGATCAAGTGTTCTCACGAGATACACCATCGTTGCATAACCCATACATATCCACCGACCCCGAGAGTATTGATATCTTGATAGCTTATTTGGCGGCCAAATGCACGTTAAAAAAACCTACATTCTGACGAGGTTTAGCCGACTGACTTTTTGGAAATCAATAAAATTATGACCAGAAGAGATGGCGTGACATTTTGTTAAAGCTCTCGGATACTTTTGCGCTCATTTACTTTTGACTTTTATGTAAACATTGTGCGATTAGTTAGATGAATGGCTGTTGCATCTCCTTAATTATTTCGCGTATCTTATAGTTTTTGCGTGTTTCTCACGACATTACATTAGATTACACACGTGCACACGCGCACACACGCGCGCGCGCGCGCGCACACATATATGAGAACTAAATTTTAACGAAAAAAATTTCAATTTGCACAGCGTACTCTGTGTAGCTTTTTAGAATATTGAGATTTTCAGAAGATACGGGAGTTTCCATAAATGAAATGACACAACCAGTATTGGGCAAATTTATCAGATTACATCGATTATTGGACATTTATTTATTTCTTCGCTTCACAAAGAGCAAACGTTAATTTTTATGCTTAAAGTACGGTTCTCCCTATAAATTATAAATATTTTTATGATAAAATAATATTTTATACGAGCATTTAAATTATAAAGAAACATATTATTAATAGGGTTATAAGGACATTTTTAACAAATTTAAAATTCACCGAATCTTAACGTTACTAATTTATTATTTGTTGGCGTTTTAATTATAACTCTAATAAAAACTGAGTCTCCGACGAAATTTCTATTTAATAGTAATTATTTCAGATTTTAATCTATACAAATATGCGTTGATAGTTGCATTTTGAATAATTTCATTACAATATAATAAATTAATAGTTTTGTCAATTTAATTATTACATATTACAAACAATAATTATAAATGGAATAAAATTTAATAGATGTTAAAATGGTTAGCTACTTAATTTATAATATAATACAATAAATTACACAATTTACTCAGTAAAATATTAAACTTTTTATGACTTTTTCAGGGGTTATAAAATAAATGCTATATTGAAATGCTATAATAAATAAATTAATTTTCCTGTCCATTATGTGTAAAATAGGTCATTGAATGACGCATGAACATATTTTTTACACATATTAAGTTTAATCTTTGCCACCATCTTCATAAAGCAAGAGCTTATGATATGAATAATTGAAGATCTTAAAGTTTAAAATCTTAAAATTATTCAAATCTGTAAATACTCAGAAATTAAGTTGTATGCTGCAACGAGCAATCATTTATGTTTGAGTACAATTAATTTGGAAAAAGTAATAATGGCTGTGTTTAACCGATTAATGTATGTTATAGTCATACATAACACATACCTTACTAAAATTTGATGATATATTACAAAACTTGAAGGCTGATAATTGCAGAAAATTATTTTGAGTTTCCATCTAAATTATATTAATACATTTTTATCTATGAGATGGTATTTTTTAATAGTTTCAATTGCATCAATGGATTCGAAATATCAAATTATTTTGCGCCTCGTAGAGAAATTGAGTTTCAACGTACTGTGAATTACATATTTAATAAAAAAAATCTTACTTTATTATATTCTGTATTGTATATTACATTTAAGTATTTATTGTAAGTTCAAATATTAAATTCTAATTGAATCAATCACTCGTGCACATACACTCCGTTTAAACTACTTAATGATTGATGAGTAATTAATTGGCACAATAATCAGATTGGCTATCATCGCTTTCTCATTTAAAGTAATAAAATAAAATGTTCCCAAATACATATTAAATTACTTATACTAATTCAATAATATTAAAAATTAGCATAACATTATTGTTATTATACAATAAGAAATGTTAATTGTAATAATTTATTTATATAGATAAACTTTATTTTAAGCCTTATATTATTTTTTTATTTTTAACAGCATGCAACTTAAGTGTATGGAAACACTTAACTAATAAAATATAAATAACATTCAAATTGTTTTATATATATATATATATATTTTTTTTTTTTTTTTTTTTTTTTTTTTTTTTTAATGAATTTTAAAGATTTTTATTTTTAATTTAATTTCAAATATGCTGAAAGATTCTTCGAATATGTTGGAATATTTTTTTATTTTTATTTTATAATTTTATAAATATATTATAAATAATATATTTATATATTAATGAAGTAGAATATTAAATATAACCCATAACCCTGTTAGTACATTTATATTTGATTTTTCAAAAAAGAGATGGGTTGGTAAGAAATCCACAGTTCTAAAATTTTTATTACGTAATTAATAATTTACATTACACACTACAATTAATATGCATAATTTCATTATAGTCATTTACCAAATCCTCTGGATTAATCGTTAATCTATATTGATATATTAGACGTATTTACGTACAAAGAATGTAGAAAGAAAGTAAACCCGAATTTTTGACCTACACTGTATTACTTGTTACATGATGTAATATCTCAATTAAAATGGTAAAAGTCAAATCAACTGGTAACTGTTTTTAGAGAATTCAACTTTTTTACTTGTATAGTTTAATCACAGTTACTATTTACAGAATAAATTATTTCAAAATTCAAACAAGTGGTTTCTAATATATAGTTTACAATTATATGTATTTAAAGCAAGTCTGTTATGATCAAATTTATATAATGAATTAATTAGATAGATTGTTATGAAAAATTAAATTTGTTACTTAACTTATCACATAGAAATTGAAATCAAGAATATTAATGACCTTAGTTTTATTTATTGTATATAGATTTCTTATTTGTAAGGCAATAAAAACTTTATCGTCTATATATACATTAAGTTTAATATTAGTATATATTAATATTTTAATTTAATATTTTAAATTCATGTTATTTATAGTTGGAATATTAACGAAGGACTCTATGTACAATACATTTTTATTAGAAAAATTAATTTTAGATGGTTAATTTAAGAATTGATGTTTGCTAAGGAAAGAATTGTTTATATATTTATATTTAACATATGAGTATGTAACATAGAAGTTAAGTATTTAATATGTGTCAAATATAAATATATAAACTAATAAATGTAAAAATATAATTTAGTAAATAGCAATTTACTTAGAACCCTTCGTTCATATTCCCCATACTGTTTAACTAACATTAACTACGCAAATACAGCAATTAAATTGCGAAATTTAATTTTGAATATTATATGGAAATCAATTATATAATTATTTTTAAAGCAATGATAATTATTATACTTGAATATTCATTATTCACTGTTTATAAATATATTTAATGAAATAGATTTAATATACGTGTATCATAAATATAAATAAAATTCGTATAATTACAGTATATGTAAATAAATAATATTAAAATTTTTTAAGAATAATACTTATTATTTTATTTTGTATGTTAGTAGGTAAATGGAATATTAAATGAACTAAATATATATTTTATGTGAAAATCAACATTATTTTTTATGAAAATGGTACATAAATGCTAAAAACCGTCATTCTTATATAATCTAAAATTGTAATTATTTGAAATTTGATTTTAACAATTCAAATATAAATATACAATGGTACATATTAAATGCTGTTTAATAAAATACAGTTAAATAAATTTAATTTGAAATTAGAATCAATATGGTTAACTTTTTTTAGATATAACAATAAAAAAAATGAATCTATTATATATTTACTCATAATTATACTAACTTACAATGTTTTCGAAATAAATATTTACGATTGATTTATTAATATTAGTTATTTAGAAATGATACATTAGAGTCAGTATCTTGTAATTACAGAATTACATGTATGTCATCATATACATATATAAAAATATGGAATTAGAAGTTGTTTAAAGAATACAAAGAAATTTATCAATCATCGATGCACTGACACGTTATTACATATCTTTCTGTCATACGTATCTTGTAGTTCATTTTCATTGTATGGCTTGTTAACAGAATTTCGCAGAACATGTATGTATATATATAGATAGATAGATATATAGATAGATAGAGAGAGAGAGAGAGAGAGAGAGAGAGAGAGAGAGAGAGAGAGAGAGAAAGAGAGAGAGAGAGAGATTATTCTTCATATCCTCTCACAGCAGCCTATTTTGTTATGTACAGAAATTTTTCTTGTAAATCTTTAATTTATTATATTCACTTTCCCAACTATATCTTTTAAATGTGAAGAAAAATGTAATTAACAACATCTGTTTTAAACTTCCTGATAAAACTTATTAAGTATATAAAGTTTAACAATTGATATGATGTTTTTAAGTCTCTTCTTCAAAATGATCTAAAATTGTTAATAAGAAAACAAATTAATAATGATTTCCTATAAAGAATGTCTTATAACGTCAAAATATTATTAATTTTTACAATACTATTTACACTTCAAATATATAATAATACCGTTATAACTTTGAATATATATATATATATATATATATATATATATTTAAACGTTTACGAAAGTTTACGAAAAGTAGTTACTTTCAATCAATATTTCAATCAATATTTCAGTTTAATAAAAAATATTAATTAAACTAATATAAAATGCATGAAATTATCATGGTGTTAAAACATTATAAGTTATATAATGTGTACTTGATTAAAATAAAGTAGTTACATCTTAATTTATTGGTATTTTTATTTTATTGTTGAGAATAAATTTGCAATTAAAAATTCACATTTAACTTTAGATCGATTATTAGATTGATAATATTTTAGTTATTTATATAATTTTCATAGAGTATTGGTGGAATTATTGAATAAAGAAATATTGATTATTTAAATATTTGAGTGCACCTATTGGCAAGTGCATACTTATATGAAAATAATATATATTACAATCTTTAAAGTATAAATGCACACGGGTTGTTTTAATAAATTTTAACTTCAAAACTTCTGAACTTCTCTCAAGGCTTTGTTGCGGTCACATTGTATTTTATGAACATTATTATTCTCAATGTTCTTTTAGATCCTATAAAATTTTATAAATTATCCCCAAGGGCAAATATCCTGTGTGTCGTTAATGGCACCTCCTGACAGCAAATTTATGTTACGACTCACTATAAATCATTCGAATCTTAACTAAATCTGCCAATTTCTATTTTGAGCTTAAAGCATCCATCTAGGCTTTCATAATAATTTGTGCGTACAAAAAATATGGAGAGGTTGCTTAAAGATTAGAAATGGTTTATGGTATATCCAATCGTTGGATATCATTGACACCAAGCGACGTTCCTTAGTGACACATTCTTTCAAAAGTAACAGAATGATATATGGCATCCATGCACGATTTCTGTAAGTACATACGTGGTATGATAAACAAAAAAAAAAACCAAAACAAAAAAAAACAAAAAAAAAACAAAAAAAACAAACAAAACGACCAATAAGTGAATCCAATTTCTTACTCACTAATGCTTCTATAAGATGGAAGCCGATGGATGTGTATATGGGAGTAGATTTTGCGTGGGAAGATTATTGGGAAACGAATGTTCATATTAATTTAGGTTTGAACAAGATAATACTGTCAACTGTGGCTAGTCTTCATATATCACTGATGCCCATGAATCATAATTATCATGTAGATTTCAAGAATTCTTGAACATTATTGTATTATTATAATCAAGTACGCAAAGTAGTCCATGTAATATACTGAGATAAATATGAATATACTCATAATCATATGGATAATAGTATATATTGAAATTATGTATAAATTATAATGTGCAAGTTAACGGCGAAGGTTATTAATATCTTTATTGAAACATTAAATTAAAAAGATTCAAATTCTTGATTAAATTACTAATCTTCAAATATTCAAGACACAATAGATTTATGATAGTTCTAACAAATATCGAGATATAATTAATATTAATATTAATTAATTACAGTTGGAAAAATGATATTAACAAGCTGTAATATCTGTAAAATTTCTCTCAAAAATTATTCATTTGAGCATCCAATAAAAAGAAGTATCATCGTTAATAATTATTAGAAAAAAAATTTCAATTTTGAAATATCATCTTTTGATAATTTGTGAAAAATTATATTATTCAAAAGCATGAAAATATATTTCAATTCATAATATATTTTAAATTTAATTTTCATAGTAATGCAATAGTGAAAAATATTTAAAATTCAAATAATTCAACAATCACTTCACCTATTGTTCAATTAAATTTCATGATGTATTATTATCATTACTTATGACAAGGCATTTTCTTCAATCAACAAAGCTGTTATGCATAATAAGAAAGCAACGTTGATTTAAAACAATAATGATATTACTTTAAAAGCAGGTGAGAACTTGAAATATATAATTTAATGTGCGGAATTAATGTTTGCCAAATTAGAATTCTACTAAACGACGTGCGATTTGACAATTACGGATTACAAATGACCGAAGAGATATAAGCGATATCATTTTAACATAAACATTATATTTAAATAATTCAATACTATAAACTATTAGTATATACTATAAGATCTTAATTCACGTAGAGATAGAATAATATTTTAACAGCATTAAAAACGAAAAAGTAATATCTTAATGGCTCTTAGAATAAAGGTTATTTTATAAATTGAGAATGAGATTCTAACATCTCGTAGTCTGTAGAATGTCTATTTTGATAAACCTACATTAAATGATATGAATAATTAACTGACTAATATAAGAAATAACAAAGATATATTTTGTTAACAATATACCGTAATATTAAAAGTAATATTATTAAAAGATATTCAATGTAGATAATTTTCATTTAGAGATAGATTTTTTTTTACCAATTAAACTATAAATGCAAATCGATATTATCCTATATATTAATGGAAATTTAAATCCAATAAACATCAATGGAATAATATTTTTAACACGTTTACATATAAAATTACATGTAAAAGATTCGTAGATAATTTCAGGCTACAGGCTATAAAGGCAATATCCATCATCGCATTGGCCAATCGCGTAAAGAAATCAGTTGTCGGGATTGTTACGCAAAGTCAATGTTTCGTACAAATTTTGAAGCACTTTGATGTCGAACAACACAACATGCTTTACGCACTCGAGCAAACTATTTTTAAAGTATAACTTAAAAATTGAGTTAACAATTTTAATTAGTAAAAATGAAGTTGCTTAGATTTAAAACAAAATTTTTTTCACCACATTAAAGTTGAAAAAAAGCTTTTTAAATAATTAAAACTACAATCTAAATTTTATAGGAATTATAATTCTCATCGTGAAAATTTCAATATTAAAGCATACGAGAGAAAATGTTATTAAATAAATGTAAACTTCACTCGTATAAGCATTTATTTCAAGCGAAATCTTTTTTTACAACAAGTTATGATATTATGATATGTCAATTGAAATAAAAAATTTATTTATATATTGAAAAAAGCAAAAAAAAAAAAAAAAAAAAACGACCAATAAGTGAAAAATTCGAATTAACGTGTTAAAAAATCAATTTTTGTTATCATACCTATTCAAATTCACAAAGATATTTTGAATTAATCAAATTGAATTTATAAATAATTAAAAACTTTATTATCTTTTCGTAAGTAAAATTATTAATAATATTTTTATTTTTATAGTTTTTAATTTGAAATTTTCATTATAACCTTCAGATATTCATAAATAAAATATTTATTTTTAAATTTTTTAATATTTAAATACTATTTAATATACATAACATTTATCACTATTAAATTGCGACATATTGAAGAAAAAAAAAATCAATTTTTGCTTAATACTGGTGAGCGAAAAAATCAAATAGTAAACTTTTAGATGAAATAATTATTATATAATAATTAGTTCGGTTTAAACTTGATTTATTAACTGTAGTAATTACAATTGATGTTTTCCAGATTTTATTGTTATTCATTAATACGAAAAGCCAATTTTTAAATTATAGATTAATAGATTAATATTAAATACTATTTCAATGACATAATTGTCCATAATTACAAAATCATTTATTTTAAAATGTTGAAAAAATACTTTTGTCGTAAAATATAATTTTAAAATAAAAATTATATCGGCATATATATTTATTATATCAACCCATGAAATTCGTACTGATAATAATAATTTTTTTAACAAGTAGGCCACTAATATTGTTCTAATATTATTAAAACTACGTACCTTAGACTTTTCGACTCTGTACAAAAGTTTATGTCAAAATATGTTAAGCTATACAAAAACTTTTTCACCGTTTATTATTGTTATGCACCTGTAAGCTTAATATTCTTAAGTAATGTTAATTATAGTTATTAACATTATTCAGCAATCTGAAATATTTTCTAGCTTAATACCATTATATATTTTACCTCAATTTTTTCTTTCAAGCATAAGCGAATTAAGGACCTCCAGCATGAATTTTTATTAACTTTTAACAACCTTTGCCATACATGTGCAATTTTATGGGAATTTACAAAGCCAAATTTAAATTAAATCTTTTAAAAAGAATTTACTATATTATTCAAAAATCTTTTTTACATTAAAAGTACTTTTTATTTCCATAAATTTCAACTAATTGTTTTCAATGGTTCTTTCAATAGTTGAGGATTTCAAATATAAAGTATTCGTCCAAAAGTATTCTATCCAATTATGGAGAATTTTTAAAATAACAGACGGGTGTAAATGAAATAGATATGAAAAAAAATTCATAATAACGATACTAATGTTAAGGATAAAAATATATTTTATTATGGGATTAAATATAATTTTGTAGTTAATAAATTAGGGTAATGCAAATTGTTAATAATATGTATCGGTCTAATTTTTTTTTTTTTTTTTTTTCCAATTTCTTACTCAACTTCTATATAACTATTATATATTCTAAATATTATTATTTTCAATTACTTATTTAATGCAGCAATTTAATGACGAATTAAAAATTATAATAATATTACATAGTTTGATAAATAGTTGTCACATGTGCTTCTGTATATCTCGGAAATTAATTATAATATACGTAGAACTAAAATTATAAGTGTTAGAAATTTCATGGATTATTGTTCATATGAAATAAATAGTATTTATGCTAATTCAGACACAGAATATACGGATGAACCGTGGTTTTAAATAATTTAATAATAAGTAGTTTAATAATAATTACACTAGCAGTTAATGAATTCATGCGTTCGTTATAATTATATAATTATTTTTAAAATTCACAAAGTCATTAATTAATTTACAGCATTCGAATTATTTATGAATAGTGTGCGATTTAATATTAAATATTGAGAGATGAATTTTTTTTTTTTTTTTTTTTTTTTTTTTTTTTATAATCATACTCATTTTTAATTATTTCAATCATTATTTATGATTTCCATAATATTTCCAATGTATGGATTAATCGAGAGAGGCAAATTTTATTAAGATTTTGAATTGAAAAATCCGAATAACGAACTTGTTTGTCTTTCTTTGTTTTCTACCAATTGGAAGAATAATAATATCGGAAAGATAAATAGGGCAGAACAGCAATGTCAAACACGCAATGGCTGCAGATAAAAAATAATCGCTAAAGTAACATCTGCCATCCAATACGCTTGAAAAATTGGCAGAGTTGCTCGCATGAGGGCGAGTATGGCCCACTCGAAATTACTCGAAGAGAAAAGAAGAGGAAAGAGGAAAAATGAAAAAGACAAAGCCAGGGAGATAGATAGATGGCAACAATGAGCAGCTTAGTTCCGTCTACTTACCTAATTTTCATCTCAAGCGCGCCGCGGTTGTTGCAATCGGCGCCGACCAGGTCGTGACGTCAGCCCCGAGGACCTCGGGAAGGTGGGGAACAAAAGAGGAGGGTAGGGCAGGCAAGGAATCGAGTCAAGAGTCCCGGGGGTTGCGGACCTCTAAGCTCGAGCGTCCAATATTATTTGCCTAATGCGATACTCTGGAAATGCAATGCAACGAGGAAGTGACGTGATTTCGTACGAGATTCACGACATTTATGAGCAGTGCTGCCACGCTGCCGGAACACGCGCAGTTACTGCACACCGCTTAGCTATATAATTATGGCAGATTGAGCGTAGAGGAAAGGAGAGAGAGAGAGAGAGAGAGAGAGAGAGAGAGAGAGCCACGATCTTATCGGGGTACATTCGGCATTTTGTCGAGCGTTGGTCGTTATTTAAATCTATTATTGCTTAATGCGCCGTTCCTTTTTATTTTATGCCAGTGTTGCATTTTTATCGATATTAAATATTTTATCAACGTTATTCTCGGGCCATTTATCGGCTTTAAATTATAGCCGTCATATTCAATGGCCTACGGGATCTTTTTTCTTTCATTATTATATTCGTAATGCAATTTTTAAAAAAAAGCCACATCTACATTATTCTATCTTTTTCCTTTCTTTTTTGTTTTTATTTTTTTATATTCCAAATAGCTCCTTTTACGACATTTTCATAATTATCCAATATATTTAATATCCCATGCGTTAATTACGTATTCAATATTTAATATTCGACTTTACACTTTTTATCTAGTCATAAAAATTTTTTTTTTTTATTTATATTTTCGGTAAATACGTAAAAGTTGAAATAGTATTTATGAATAAAATACTTTCTTAATGGGAATGTCCGAATTACAAATACGTATTATCGTAGCAAAAAAAAAAAAAAAAAAAAAAAAAACCCAATCGTTATCCAACCGAACAAGATTTTACATGTATTTTATAAAAATCTATCTTAAGGACGCGTAGAAAGATATAGACTCATAATGTTGATTTTAAATGTAATTGATGGTATCGTAGTAAGTGAAATTGTATTTTCCGTTTGCATTCCTTACTTTTTCTTTATTTTGTTTTCGTCTTGTTTTTATTTTCATTTCATTAGGAATTTATGCAATTAATTACCCGACATATTCAAAAGGGTATATTACTGGGGATGGGGATGGGGAGGGGGAGGGGTAGGGGTAGGGGGAGGGGGGGATTCAATTTTAATTTTGCTCCGCCATTAGTTAATCTTTACTTATCGTCCATACCGGCAACTTTCATAATTATTCTGATAATTTAATATTTATTTTCCTAAATTCCTTCCCGTAATATGCCTAACGATTTTTCCAGCGTTCCATATACTTCGTTTAGCAAGATAGGCGGTAGCATTTTCTTGGATACATCGTACAGAATGCACGGTGCAGCAAACGGTGCAGCAAGGCATCGTATAGCAAGGCCATCAATAAAAGATACAAGTCCTATTCATAAGACGCGTAGTTAAATTCCAGCGGTCCAAACTTTAAAGCATTAAAAGGAAAGTAATTTCAAAGCCACGCGTCTCCTCCAATGCGCCGTGGCTGCGGAGATGCGGCTGAAAAGTAAAATAACGAAATGGCAAATCTCAATGAAATAAAAAGCAAACGACGCTAACGTGCCCCGCCATGCACGGCTACGGTCTTCTACAAAAAAACCAAGACCTGCAGCATGCATTCCCTATACCGGAAATAAGGTAATGAGAGTGCCGACCACCGCGGACGGTATTGAATTCCAATAGTGCACGCATGTGCGCACGGCTGCGGCGGCATTCGCACAGGCGCACTTTCTTCACCTTTACGGCCGTTAAATCAACGAATAACTGAATCATCGTTATCCGCCGAGATTCAGCCGAGTGTTCCTAGCTCGCTCGCGTACGAACTTTCCCCGCTGGGCCGTTTACGGATCGTGGGGCCGCGAGTCGACGTCGGACCCCTTTCCTGAGCGTCGTTATACAGCGTTATAACGCGCGCGCGCGCGAACACACACCCGAAGCCGTCGATTGCTGAGATCCCAGGAGGAATTCCACAGCCGTTTGTTTCTTCGATACTTTTTGACACCAGGCTATCTCTCTCGGCTCCTCTCCACCCTCCCCCTTCCCCCCGCCTTCTCTGCGCTACATAATCGTTCCCTCTTTCCCGAGAACGCGAAATGTTAATTCGCGCTTTTTACCTACAGCCGACTCGTACTTTTGCCGCTCGATTATTTTATAGAAGGGATTTTGGCATAATTTATGGAGGGTCCCCTTTGCGTAATAAACGCGAGATTTGTTATTTACGAGAGTTAACTTGCCGCGCTTAAAGGCTGCGAAATATGACAAGCACGCCTGTACTTGTCAAGTGCTACATTATTGCGGCGGGAGCAAATATACGTCTCCCATTGGCGCGGATGCTTTAATAATTTTGTGTATTGTATGACACTTTACTATGGCTCGTAGTAATAAAATTACATTGCAACAAGAATATTAATATATCTTTGTGCTCAATTTTCCCTTGCGATACTCCACTACTACTTACGATTAATATTGAATTGCTCGTTTCATCACTTCAACAAGAACATTGTACTTTCATTTACAATTTATTTTACTTTGCATTATGTATATTGTGTATGCGTGTGTCTATATTATCCTAAAAATAGGTCATAAAATCTTGAATTTGTGAAATTAAATCACAACTGAATTATCGTTTCGTATTTATTGACAAGTGCGTTAAAAAAAAATGCATATATGCACTACTATTATTAATGTAGAATTTCATATTTACCATTAGCGAAAAAATAATACATCATATTAATTGATAGGATCACATTCGCCTAACTGCCATCGTTACCAAACCATTTTCCAATACATTCGTTTCAATTTAAAATATTCCTCATAATTAATAACGCACGCGCGCGCGTGTCTACATATATTTATATATGTGTGTGTGTGTGTGTGTGTGTGTGTGTGTGCGCGCGCGTGCGTGTGTGTGTGTGTGTGTGCGTGCGCGCGTGCGCGCGTATGTGCGCGTATATGTATATCATAATACATACAATTATTATTATTATTATTATTATTATTATTATTATTAACTAAGCTATTGATCTATGCTATTGGAATTAATTCATTAATTCCAATTTCATTAAGATAAAATCGTAAAACAAAAAAATAAATAAGATTATAAGAAATACAGTTATTATACATAACATTTTATTTATATTTTATTAATTGTGAATCTGTAATAATATGATATTTAATCTGGCCAAATTTATATATGATAACAACAACTATTTCATATTATATTCAATTATAATAATAAAAAAAAAAAAAGAAAAAAACAAATTCTAAAAACATGAATATTCATTGATTAATTTGTATTTGATATTGTAAATCAAATCCGCAAAACTTTTTTTTTTAAATTATTTATATCGGTACGTGTGTTCCCCCATATGGCTAATAATAATTATATATATATATAACAAATAAAATCTATAGATTTTTAATATAAAATACAAGATATAAGAGTGTATTGAAAATATTTTGCCAGTACAAGTTTTATCTCAATACTCAGCATGAAAAGTCGAATTAATATATTTAATAAAACTATACTAACATGTAATTTTATCTTACGACATATTCAATATTTTATATGTCTACAAGGTGTCACATACAAGTCAGGCAATCAACTGAGTGGCGTTTGACCTCGAAAAAAGAGACCCACCAAGAGAGAGAGAGAGAGAGAGAGAGAGAGAGAGAGAGAGAGACTTATGTAATTAATAGGTTTTATCAGTAGATACGTAATGAGAAAGTTCGAGTAGTTCGATCTACATGTACGTTGAGCGTAAATTTTTTCAAATAACCTAATAATGCAGTGGCACTCGTAGAGTGACTTGTCCCGTTAATCAGCCGACTAGAGCATTCTAACATCACGTGCCTCGCCATTTCATTCACAGGACCTCGGCAGCGCCTCCTCCTCCTCCTTGAATCGCCCGAGAGCGTCGAGAAACGTTGCCAGTGAGAGTGCTTCTGGCGTTATTCTGACGCGCGAGCCTAAAATCTTAATAATTGTTATTATTATAATATAAGGGACCAAACAAAGTCTTATAGATTTGACGGCGTGAAGTGATTTGCGATTTTCCACGCAGTTGGCGTGCGCGAGACTTGCATGTGTAGCGGACTCGATTAGCGAACCTCTCAACGAGAGCGAAAGTTGATGCCCTTCCCAGCTCTCAACCATGCGTTGCTCCTGCGCCTAATGCGAAAAAAAAAGGGTGTGTTAATTTGAGGAAGTGATGCCGAGTTAGTGGTAGATAAAAGTACGAGGAACGATGATTAGTTCGGGGTTATAATCGGGGGATAATCGAGGATTCGAGGATTGACTCGAATGGCGAAAATAACTGATTAAAACAACAAAAGATGTAATTGCGAATTGGATTTTTCAAGTTGCTGCATGCAATGCATTTAAAAGTCTTAACGTATTAAGGAAATTGTACATTAGGTAATGAGAGTCGTGTATCAAGGTATGTAAATTATTAATACGGTCATAAATATTTGCGAATCGTTACTACCAAATCTGTGCGAGAGACGCACGATTAATGTATTATCATTTAGCCTATCGCACTTATTTAACGTTGATATTATTAAATTTCAAGATCTTATAGTCGATTGCGAATAAACGATATAAACGAATACATAGTTATTCTTCTAATTAATTACCGATCTACGAATATTCCCTCTAATTGAAACATTTCCTAATGATTATCGTTTGGTCGATTGGATTCATATCGTAGATGGTTGTTGGTTAAAAAAAAATCTTAAACAGCATCTACTGTAAAGCATTATCATTATTATCATTGAATAATTGGCAATAAAATTGGAATAAAGTACTATTTAATTTTAATAAACGGAGCGATAAAAATCCTCAATATAGTAATGCATATTATTTTAATGAACTTTTGTAAGCGCAAACTATACTGACATTGCAGCTCTTTTTATTCAACATTGTATGCCATAATAAGCCGTCTTTTTCTCCACATTATTAATATTTGTCATATAATCGATTTATATAATCTTATACTAATGATTATTGCAAAAGGCTTGAACAACGATGATGTGCAGGTGCACTTATGGCCATATTAAGAATCCGTCGAGACGCAAATCGACGAGCTAAACAATTTTTTCAAAATTCTACCTAGGTTTACTAGGTTTTTCATCTCTCTTCTAGTGTTTCTTTTCTCATTCTATTTTCTTTCTTTCTTTCCCCCAATGAAGAATGGCTTACTTCAACTTCGCGACGAAGAGCAATTGTGCCATCCGCGATGTGTTAAAATTCTCACGTCCATTCCGAGGGAATAAGATTTTCACTTTCAACCGAATAAGTTTGCGCGCCTCGCAAACTTGTTAATTATATCTTGGCGCTGCATCGCTTACACTCTTCCTTTTACAGATTTTCTCCTAAAAATACCTTAAAGACACTCTCAAGACAATTCTCAAGCGCCATAAGGAGCTCGAATATTGTGATCGAGGCGATGGTTCGTTGCGTAATAGAATGCCGCGCCATGAGACCAATTTGGCATTGTCTTTCATCCACATTGATAGGATCGGCTGATCATCAATTGGCGTCGGGCAGATCGCTCGATCATCGAAAAATCGAATAATCGGCCGATCCTCCGCATCCTCCAGCCGCACCACCGCCCCGATCGCCCACCCACCGTTAACTGCCTCGCGTACGCTCTTATGTGCGATCATTCTCACGGCCTCCCGCGGCTGGCATTGGCCAATGCGCATCCGCCTTCACCTACCGCGCGATCGACTACCGTGCGCGAGCTCCTTTTGAAATAACACATTCGAGATAGCCGATATTTCGCGTGCTTGCCAGCTGTTTGACGGGCGAGTCGTCCACATCGAGCCTCCTCCTCCTCCACCTAACCGAACCATCAAGTTCACACTTTATGCCGGCGCGCTAATATGCTAATTTACGATTAATGGACGAAAGCCAAGTGATTATCGATTATGGCATTTCTCTCGTGTCGGCTGTCACGATTCTTTCACTCACTTATTGTTTAGGCGCACTTTTTGCCGAATAAAGTGTCATATACCTAATTGCGTACGACCTGGACATTACATTTTTATCCCATAGTAACGTTCATCTCCGTTAATGCAAATAATTTTGCCAATACTCTGTTGATGATGGTTCGAATGGCCGATTGATCGTAACTAAGAAATTTCCAATTATAAATTAAAATTCTCTGCGACATTTACGATATGAAGAAGACCATCCTTGTATGAAATAAGTCACGGTAAATTAAATTCGCCTATAATCCGTATGGGTGAAGAAAAATTTTATTTCTCAGATGTTAAATTTACCGACCACGTTTTCTAATTATGCCTAAGTGTTTAACTACGAATATATCTAAATATAAAGTAGAAATCCCGGCTTAAGTTAATAAACGTCGTCTTATAACTTTGTGCAACGATAATTTCTCTTTTAACGTATTTAATAATACTAATTTTATTTATGAATGTCGCGTCGTGCCTACTTTATTCTAGCATCGTATAGCGGCTCATCGATCTCGTACTTTAACAAAAACAAAATGATCATTCAATGTGAGCATATGCCAGTCGCTACATAATTGACATTGCAGTTCAAGGGCAACGCTTACAAGTCACCGTTTACATATCGCGTCGGCACACTTTAAATCCTTTTCCTCATTAGCCTCCCAACGAAAACAATTAAGTAATGCCAATTAAGCGAGCGTTTCGTTAATTATTTTCTTTTTACAAAGACTTCGGAAGCAATGCGCTATATTATCCGAAGCCACTCGGTAATTAGAAAGTCATATAAATATTGCAACGCGAGCTAAAAGAATCGGCAGGCTTCGTATGGTGAGACGGACGTTAAAGAGAAGCTAAATGGACGACAGTGGAAGCATTATACTGTCACCACTGTATCAACACTAGACAGCGCTAAAAAAAAAAAAAAAACAAACAAATACAGGTCGTGATCTAGACCGCGTCAACGCAATTGGGCGAAGGCCTTGCTCAATCGAGAGTGACAGGCGCTGTCCTCCTCCATCGCCTTCGCCGCCGCCGCTTTGAAAGCACGGAATATCCTTTTTGACATGGGCACGGCGCGACGGATGCTCGATCCTACGTATGCGCGGTTGGTCAAAAGACACGATGAGGTGAGTAAGCGTGAGCGAGAGCGAGAGCCCATTTGGCAATACCTGGGGACGCCACCAATAGGATTTGGCAATGGTCACGTTAATATCGAGAGTGAGTGTACGACTTCTTCGTCTCTCTCTCTCTCTCTCTCTCTCTCTCTCTCTCTCTCTCTGTCTCTCTCTCTGTCTCTCTCTCTCTCTCTCTGTCTCTCTCTCTCTGTCTCTGTCTCTGTCTCTCTATCTATTACTTGACGTCCGCGGGACTCGCGCTCTCTTTTACTTTTACTCGAGGGAAATCAGTGCCGCTGGAGGTATGCCGGGAAACCCAAAATTACTAGCAAGCATCGTTGAACGCAAAATTAGAGACTCGAGCGTCCATTTACGAATGTATATAGAAGACATTTTCTATCGGCATGGAAGTTTCCAATCGGTCATGGTAATTGGCACAATCGCGATACGATACGATCGCTCAAACTTTTTTCCATATTGTCGGCGATGAAAGACATTTGCCCTCCTCGCCCATTCGTAAACATTTGAACAATATTTATTATTTCTTTTTTTGGATTCATTTTTCACGATATCATTCGACTGATGTTGGATATGTAATTGTGAATATAATCCAGCTTGAAATTTACATTGCACTCGAAGAAGCTGTTAAAATTGACATATTGTAAATACAATTATGGAAATGACTTCCTTTATAAGCTCTCTATTATCGGTAATTTAAGATATCCTGATTTTATCACAATATTGTAATAAATAACTTTCATATCTTCAACATGTCGCATCGTGCTCGTGCTTTTTTTTTTGTTTTTTTTTTTTATTTTTTTATTTTTTTTTTTGTTATTTTTGTTGCTTTGTTTTTTTAAAATAAGGATCGTTGAAAATGTAATGATTTATGGGAGATATTTAGGATTAATACGTCGTATGCAAGGATAAATTTCTTTTCAACATTTTGCAAACATCCACTTTGACGTGAACTGTTACGTGGATACGTTGATTATACCAGTAATTGGTACATGTTCCATGACACTAAAATTATATTTCTGAATATTTTTCGTTTTCTTGTATAATAGATTATTATTATTCATTTCATAATTGTAAAATTTCATGCAAAATGTACGAGCTTACTATTGGATTAACATTTCTTCTTTCTTCTGTCTTGAACATCGATCAAACTTTCATTATATTTTGTTCGTAGATCGTTAATTCGTAGATAGATTTTTATAATAGTAAATGACAAATTTACAAACTTGAAAAGATTTTATTGTAATAATATTGCTAATTAATCTCAAACATGTATAAACTATACAAAATAATTCCTCCCCAAAGAGAAAATAAGAAATATTGTTTGATTATTTTCCTTTTACTATTCTTTAAAAAAGTATATTCAAAATTATATTATACCACTCTTAATACTTTATTCCTTTCTTCTTTTTTTTTTTATAAAGTATTATTCGACAACATAAATAATATTTAACTAGATTTTCATATTCGCATACGAGTGAAAAAATAAAAAATTATATTCATATAGACTGTAAATAATTAATAAATTAGAATCAATATATTATAGCTTAAGAAACTCTTGGGTACATGACATATATTTCTATTCTTACTTTTGCACTTTCTTAAATAAAAATAATATTGAAACTCTGCATTATAAAGCATGTTTATTTACGCAAAGTGTATCTCAAATATTCACTTTTACATTATAAATATAAATGAAAGAGATAGAGAGATAGAGATAGAGAGATAGAGAGAGAGAGAGAGAGAGAGAGAGAGAGAGAATGTGAGAGAGAATAGAGTCATCATCCATAAACCGTAAATAAAACTATTTTGTACTTAATTTATATCGTTTCTCGTAAAAACTTTCTATAATTGATTACTAATGACCTACTAATAGAATAATCTAACACCATCTATTTAGCCTATGACCTATTGGATAGTGTGCGATCGTGATAAATGACCTTGAACAAAGATTTCTCTAGCCCGATACGCAGATACGCAACGTGCTGCGAGAATAAATAACGAGCGAGTATCTCGAAAGAAAAATGACCAGGCGGGGAGAACAAATAAACGGAAAGCTCGCGGCATAATATGAACTCTTGATAAAGCTCTCGAGTTGGCCATAATTTTTCGTTAAATCGAACTTATGGCATTGAAGCCGCTGTCTCCTTTCTTGAGCCCCCCCACCCCCACCCCCTCACAAAATCAAGGGGACACGACCTGGCAACCATACGCTTACATTCGCGGTCGCCACTCACTCAACCTTCTACCCTCGGAAACCCGTGCAGGCAGATCTTCGAACCCACGCTTACAAGGAAATCAAAAAAAAAAAAAAAAAAAAAAAACAAAAAAAAAAAAAAAAATAAGCACATAAGCAAGCAAATAAACAAACGGACGAACATGAAAGTAAGTACGCGCACGTTCAGAGCGAGGCGAAAGACCTACGTAGGAGCGAGCTAGTGGAGCATTCGCCTTCTCCGAGTCGCGGGCGCGAGAAGGAAAAGAAAACCCCCACTATTGGCAAAAGCGTGTCGTATAGGTTATAAAGGACCGTGGCCGCTTCTATCCGGCTGCACTCTCCGAGTGAAACTCACTCAGGATCGTTCCTCAACGTCATTTGCTCGCACACAAGCATACGATCGACCAACCCTCTCACCCCCTCGGCCAGCACCATCGCACTACCGCCGTCATCGTCAATAGCAGTGCTACCGCTTACGCCGTCGTCAACGTTGTCTGTGCTACGTTTACCCTCGAATTCGGTACCTCGTTTTATCTTGGCGACGCGCGCACTGACACACCATGAGGATACTTTTGCTGGTAGGTGCCTCTTTAACTTGTCTCGCTTTAATCACAAATGCGTTGTTAATGCGCCTCACCGGGGGTTGTTAATGACCGCCGTAGGATAGTCGGGGGGTGTCGCGCTTCCAGCAACATTAGGCTGACACGCGTCAAAATCGGTGAACGAGTCGTAGTGATTATGATGTGTTTGAATTTCATAAATAATTATCGGTGTTTCGCTGTATTTGGTGAGCGTTTTGCTTGAAGAGAATTTAATCGACCGAAGATATAAATTGCGTGACCATGTGTTATTCGTAGCGTCCTACTTCCCTAACAAGAAGAGAATAAGCGAATAAACAAATTCATCTCATTAAAAAACCTTTGGAATAGCCAGCCCTAATGAATAATCGTTAGTCACTTTGTCCCGTCATTTCCTAAAAATCGCTTTTATTTACACGGAGTCGATTGTAGGCTTTTAGCTATATAATATCTCAATCGCGGTATATACATTTTGCATCAGACGGTTTGTTTAATTGGCTTTAATTGGCTTCCGAGTCTATTGGATGATGCTCTCCGGGGACTTTTATGCACAAGAGTCATTAGGCTCCTAGAGTATATAATGGACAGCTATGAACAAAAAGCGTTATTATGTGTTTACGTATGCCAGTACCCGTGCATGTAACTCGCAGACACTCATCGTCGATCTACTACTTTCACACGAATTCTTAATGCTTTTTATAATCGACGGGGTTCGCGAAGAGTTCGCTCCTGTAATGTCGTCTGGTCGTTTTATCTTTTATCTATCCTTCCCCATCTTCGGCTTTCTATGTACACGCGTTCTATACGTATGCATATATATATATATATATACACACACACACACATATAAGTATTAACTTATTCAATATTATACTAAGCTACCAATCTATAGCGTAGCTCTTACGCAAGCTATCGTTTTTGCGAAATTTCGTTAAGATTCTGATGAGTTTTGTGCATCGTTTGTTCATAATTATATACTGGAATTGCTTTTAAATTAGACACACGTGCACACGTAAATAGAAGCGCGCCCATTCACATACACGCGCACATCTTCAATAATGTTAAATACATCTATTACAAGTCTTGTGTCTCACTTGTCATTCCTTCAGATCTGAGATTTATTTGTCGTAAATCATACCGTAGAGCACTCGGATACACCAATACGTTACAACTCGAAACTTCGGTCTATATTTTTTGCTCCTCTATTGATTATGATGATTGCAAATTTCATATGCAATTCCTGAGATAAAAATTTGAAATGTTGCACATATTAAAGCATGATATATGGATGTTAAAGTTATCGGATACACGCTGTTGACTAATTAATGGAAAATTCAAATGCATTTTGTATCATATTTGAATCGTTGAATTCATCATTTTCATCAACTGATCAATCATTTCTTTCCATGTCATTTAAATCCTCGGTCTCTTGAAATAAAAGCATCAATATTTAAAATTAAATCAATGTGTCTGTAATAATTATGGGATGGAGTGAAAATGCTATTAAATACTTTACATAATGCTTCAACGGCATAGAGAATTCAAATTTGATAGCCTTAAATTAAGATCGTATTAATTAGAATTTTGAAATTAGGCTTTTAGTTAAACGACTAACATATTGATCTAAAAAAGTTACTCTATTAGCTCTCATAGTCTCAATATTGTTTATTTCTCGTTTAATAAGCATTAAAAACTTATGAATAAATTCCGGTTTTTTTTTTTGTTTTTCTTTTTTGTTTTTAATAAAATCAATAATTGTTTTCTAATACTTCTCATAGCTTAAGTCTTGTAATATATTTTAATATATTGTTTTAATTTTATAGAATATAACTATACTTTCTAGTTACAGAGTTCCCATTAAAAAGACACCAATAACTTTTATTGTAAAAACGATGTTCGCGATTTTTGCTTGAAGATTCGGTGATCGAATGCCTGTGTATTTATTCATTCTCATTAATAAAAACTCCACGACAGATTCGAAAAACATAATTCCATCCGTTATCTCCAAAAGTACCAATCTATCGGATAATTTTGATTTTAATTTGCGACATAGAGGAGATTAACTAACGCCTGCGCCTGTTTTAAAACTAAATTATACGCGTACAATGTTCGCGCTACAAGCGGCTGCCGACAGATGCGTTTTCATTATAACAAATATCTGATTCGTCAACGTCAACTTTCATTGATTACTATGCAGCCACTAACCGCTTTCTTTTATTTACGATTCTAATCTCAAAAAGGAAGATCTCTCGTATACAAAATTCATTCATCAGCTAGGATAATTAAGTATTTTTATTAAATTCATTATTAACCGCACAGGCATGAAAAATGTAATTAGAGAAAGGACCAATTAATGGTATTTAATATTATCCAGTGATTTCCCATTTAATCTAATTATCTTATTAAAAAAAAAAAAAGAAAAGCGTTAAGATAACAGCCACTGTTAATCTTACAAAACAAAAGAATTGTAACTTATATATTTTTATTTTGATGGTCTAAGAGATTATACTTATTTAGCCGGATATTTGGGAGTCTCCCAGTACGATGATTTATGGCCTCCAATTTCCTTAAAATCATAATTTTTTGCCTATGTACGTACTACAGCTCCTATACGTTTCATAATGTAACTCCGACTATCGTTCTTTACGAACGTGATGCGCCTAAATAATTTTGAAAATGAAATTCCAGTAAAGCATTTGCCTAAACAATCACGAGTCATAATAATAAGAAAGGACACTTTCTCATGGATTGATAAGTACACGTAGCTTAGTGCTCATTAGCCATTCTTAGCACGATTACCAAGATATTATATAATCGATATAAAAGCAAAAGCAAAATTTAAACAAAATTCTTACTCGCCCGATTCATCTGTCTCCCCGCGTGCAAGGCGTTGTTGCATCGAGCGATCGAAGAAAAAAATTTTGACCTGTCACCCAATTTTCGCGTAATGTTCTCATGGGACCTCTCTCCGGATGTCCCTCCCTACGCGGCACATTGGTACCTGTACACGCATGCGCATTGGCGCGCACCCATACGTACGTTATTGCACCTTTCGTAAGAAGTTGGTCTTCTCTCCTGCGGAGCGCGGCTTCCTTTCCGAAACTTACACAGCGCCGAGTTTCGTCACGCGACACGAAATTTCGTCTCACTCGCGTATGCAATGTTATTATTCTGGTTTGTTGGATCATTCATAGATGCTCGATCGGTTGATGTTATATCCACCATACGTCCAAATTGATTAGCCAACATCTCACGCTGATTGATGGTGTTTAATCGTCTCTTTCTACACCCGCGTATTTATGTTAAATTTGAATTTTGTATCGGTAGCTCGTAAAACGATGGAGTGCTATTGAAGCTTAAAAGGCAAAAATTTTCAACAATATCTCATCTAAAAGGATTAATCCACATCGATATCGATTTTAAATAATAATTACATTTATTTCCAGTATTATCTGAGAATTACAACCGTTAGACAATCAGAATCAACAATAAAGCTTTAGCCTTGTATAACATAGCCTACTCTATAACATCTTGTAAATGTAATTTTAAACATAATTAATGCCTATTTAACTGAAGTTTTAATGTTTTAAAAAGTAAGCTATGATTTAATATGACTTAATATGTTCAGGGATAAAGATCTTGTGAAAAAGCACGAATATTCTAGACAACTTTTGAAAAAACTTTTCAAAACTATATTCAATACATTGATTTTAATATTTGTCGTTGAATTAGACAAGAATTTTAATTTTGTTACCTGTAAATTTTCACATTATTTCCATTTTCTAGAATTTTTAATTAACATTTTCGTTACCTGTAAATTATTTTTATAAAAGACATAACTATGATTCTTTTGGTAATTTACACGCGTTTAATTGTTGATAAAAAGCATAATATGCAAATGCAATAGTGCGTTAATACTATGCAAATTTTCTAGACTTTCAAATTTTTCTGTCAAAATGTACATGAATAATCACTTGTCTATAGCCTACTTCTTCAATGTCCCATTTTTATTATTATGTTTAAAAAAGTCTCGAATTATATGAAAACTCAAGCTTAAAATTAATAAGAAAAATAGACATATGTAAAGAATTTTGTAATGTCATAAGTATATTCGTGGCATTTCATCTTTCTTTTTTTTTTTTTTTCTTTTTTTTTAAGCAAGCTATGTGCGTACCTTTAAGTATATATTAACAAACATCATAAGTACGTGACCGATTATAAATGGTTGCGTAATCCACTACTGTCCCACTTTTTAATTTGAAAATTTTCCTCTCTCACTCTTCCTCGCTCGCTTTCTTTCTATTTGATAGACAACAATATAGAGAAATAAAATAAATAACGTTTGCCACGATCAATGCCAAACGACCGTACAATTACTTTTACATTTCGAAGATAAAAAAAAATATTATTAACTGGCTGAGATAAGTCGTTCTTTAATTTCAAAAAGTTTCTGCATCTATTAAGTGGAGATTTTGCTCAGAAGGAAGTAGACGATTTGATTTAGTACTTCTCATAAAATGAACGATTTATACTTTCGATTAGAAAACCGAAGACAGACGTTTTGTTTACCTTGGATAGTACATGTTTTATAGAATTCAATCGAATTAATCCATCTGTTATTCATTTACATGCTTCATTGCCCGCCATTCGTACGATGAAAAACGAACAATTTATTTATAACAATCATGAAAATGATTTAATTACGATTACTTATACGTATTCAAGATATTGAACTAAATTATATGATTGAATAATTCAAAATATAAGCATTTACCAAGAATTTTATTCATCTGAATTATTTATATTTACAACTGCAGCCTCGTGGTTACATAACACTAGCATTATATGATATAATTTAAACAATTTACTACAAAATATATTTTATAAAATATAGTTTTTTACTTATTAATCAAATTTCGCAATATTTTCTGTAAATTAAAGCTAGTTGTGCGAATACATGAAAGTTATAATGATTACTTCGATACAGTTTTATAACGCCAATTTATAAAATTTACGATTCTTTTAATTTAAACAAAAAGTTAATTGATAAAATTAATTTCATTATTATGTTTAGTATATTTGTATTAGACTTAAAATCAAGAATAGATGTAATGTTTGCATGTATATATAAAGAATGTGATACTTAAGTTAATTACAAATCTTAATTACACATTTATTTTTTGATAATTTTTTATAAAAAATATTATGGGAAATTTTAGCAATCAATTATATATAAATAATATTAAATTTTAGAATGAATAATTAATTAAATCAATAAATATATATATGTGTGTGTGTGTGTATATATATATATATATATATATATATATATATATGAGGTTTTTTATATATTTATGAGGTTTAATGATATATTTAGATTTTACATTTATATTGAAAATCATCGCCAATATTTTTTATTCCTTTATATATATTTCTCATGAAACGAAAAATATCGTCCGAAATCTAGTATCAACCTTTCATTCTATTTTATTTCCTATGGAAAAGTTATTTTCTTGGGATCTAAGGCATATTGAGCCTTCTTATTGCCGGCGTTAGATCAATATCGAATCGAATAGACTTGAAATTTTCGTTCCTGAGATTCATTAATAACCACTTGAAAGATCTTGAAAGATCAGTTTCACTGCGCCAGCATTATTCGATTGATCGATCAATCAGGAAATTGAGCCTCTTTGAGTTGAACTTGTCAGCCATTATATTCGAGTCCTACGACCACTGCATCAACTGTCGTTGTATTTGCTGTCGTCGCGATTTAAAAGAATATCACGATGATTAATACATTTTAAACTGGCCAAACAACAAAAAACTTGGAGCATTACAATTGATGATTTGGTCGACTCGCTTTTTTCAAAAGTATTTTTCCGAATTACAATTATCTTTTAGAATAACGTATTAAGAGACCAGTTACATAATAATTAATCATAAAAATAGTGAACAGCCGGTTGATTTTATTTTTGTAAAATCAATATTATGCAGAGTTTCAATAAAATTATTTTAAAAAATAGTTAGATACAATTGTTTATTAAAATTCAGAATTCATGATGGAATCAAATTAATTAATTAATTCCATTATAACGAATTAAAAGATTTTTACACGATAATTAAGTAGAATTAATTTCAAATACTCTGTCTGGTATGTGTATATTATATCAAAATTTTGATTTTATTTTTTGGTGCAACATTAGAATGTTGAATTAACGAAAGAAAAAATATAAGCTTCAACGATTAAGAAGTTTTGTAGAAAATACATTGAAATGCATTCCGGAAATAAAAGTTTATCTAAACTTAACTTTCAACTTGAAAATATACTAAAACAACATTAAAATGCCAATCTTTCATTATACGATATATATATATATATATATATATATATATATATATATATATATACATATATATACGACGTCACTTACAAAATTGCACGAATATAATAAAGTAAGAGGCTTATCAATTTTTAACAATCTAGTTATAAATCCCTCCTTTTTAGTCGTCATATATACTTCGACAAGCTCTTAATGATTACTTCACGTATTTAATGATTTTAGTTTCCAGATAATTCACTCATTATATAAATGATGTAAATTTAAAAAATAATATTTTTATCGGCTGAATTTGTCTTCAGAAATTTATGTCCTACTTAAAGAGTATTCACAAAGTACTTAAATATATTTTATTCTTTTGATGTATCGACAATCTAATTATGTGTGCCCACGAATGCCAACGTATTAACAACATATCGATAAATTACGTTTTTAAAAAGACGCACGCACAATGCATCGTACGTGTAATGTTAACTTTATTTCCAATGGGTACTTCAAACATTACATCGTAACTGTTTATTTAATAGTCACAACAAGTCTTTCCCGATGTACATCAACATTCACAATTAATAATTCAGTGGATATTTTAAACGATTATCGAGTAATCCTTGTGAAATTCATAAGACTGATAAGCAAGAAAAGCGAAAAGCCAGAAGCAGATGACTTTGTAAGACCGTCGCTATTTGGTAGCTTCCAACGATATTATAACCAACGACAGCTGCACGAAGTTACGTCAAGGGGGGGGGGAGGACAGTAAGAGGGGATAAAGTCACATTTCCAACGACTAATGCACGGAGCGGCAGAAAATGACTGCATAAAATATGTATTCTCATAAAGAATAATTGCGGGTACTCGTAGCTGAGGATATCTATCCTACTACGTCTACGAAAAGAAATAACTTCATCGTCTCGAATTTCTTCGGTAATTGCGTGTAATAAAACCAATACTCGACGCTATACTCTTATCCCATGAAAAAGAGATGCCTAGCCCCTTGTCCATCTCGCCCTCTCCGTCGAGCGCTCGGTCGGAATTGCGAAAGCGAGGCTAATACACATAATCGAGGCGAGGAAGAGAGAGAGAGAGAGAGAGAGAGAGAGAGAGAGAGAGCGTGCTCGATCGCTCGCTCGCTTTCTTCCCCGAGTGCGACCGAATGTCACGTTCGGTCATCATCCTCTCGGCTTCCACGGGCGATCGTAAAGACCCGCGGCCGTTCCCCTCGTGGAAAATACCTCGGCACCCTGATGAGCCGCCGTCCTAAACTCCCAGGATACTACGCATGCTCTAATGTTCGATTAGGCCCAATACCCAATAAGCCCAAGCAACGGACTTTTGAATGCTCGCGACTATGGACGAGCCGAGGAGTTCCCCGTCGTGCTCATCTCCTCCTGTCCAAGATCTACGACCGTCGCATTTTGCCAGCCATTCGTAATTATTGGTTTCAGAGGCATCGTTTATCTTATTTCATAATATAAATATTGTGCAAATCCACGAATGGACTTGCGAAAATAGGCCCGATGCTGGCTTTTACTACCGTATGAAAATCTTTAGTGGAAACGCGTTTCTTCCAGGCCCGCTGTCGGTAGGCTAATTGATTTTTCTATTTGTATGCTCCGCTTTTCCACGAATCGCACCTATATTTAAAGAAATATTTTACCTCCAATGGTCGTGCGAAGACTTAACTCGCTGACTCGTCGAGTCATTATAATAATAATAACCATACTATCAGGTTAAAAATTGCTCTTACGCTTGTTCTTGTCAATTTTATTTATGAGAAAGTTGCTAAACTACTTTACATGATAATTTACTCGTACTCAATAACATAAAATCAATTTTATATTATGTCTAGCATTATTGAGATTATTAAAACGTATCGTTAAAAAATATCGGCCGCATTCATTTTTCAATTCATTCGCGCGTACATTATTGCGCGAGCGTTGTTTCCTTAAATAAAGTGGTTTAGGCGCACGCGTTTTTGACTATTGCCGCGGATAAATAAATGCACAGCGGATAATTTATGATCCTCTATATAAACATTAGTTCCGTTTGATTTTTTTTACTTTTCATTATTCAAGCGGCAATAGGACTTAATTTATCAATTACCCCGTTTTCACCATTATAGTCCGTTATTTATTTTTTTTTTTTTTTTCATTACATCATTCGATAGCAAAGGAGAAAACAGCATTGTGATTATTATAATTAAGCAGTTTTATATTTTCGTAATACAAATGTTATAATGCGTAATATAAAAAATAGAACACAATCCATTGTAGCACTGACATTTCATAACCCAAGCTCTTTGGCCGAATGAACTCCAAGTGGATGATTCACGAGGCGATTCGATAACCTTTAATACATACACATATAATAGGCAACGAACCTTATGCTTAATTGGCCGACTATTGAAAAGAATTTTCGTACTAAACAGGCAAACTAACACACGAACGACTCGGGCATTGTGCCCACCTCTCCGTTTTAATTGCTTCCAATCTCAGATGCTATCGGATGCTGGGCTTTACACACGCGTAGGTTAAGGTAACTCAATAGGGTGCAGATTATCTTACAAAAGCGCGTAAGTTGGCTGACCACGCTATTTCAAACTTCACGGCAAATTTCAGGAATTACACGCTTAATTAAATATCATTATCTGCTGGGGGTTTTTGTTAACCGGATAATGTATATTGATTTAATTTTCTCTGAGAAAAGACAAACACAATGTCGTTTATTCAAGTTCAATTCGAGTCTAATTACCTATTATTCAACTAATGTGCACATTTTGTTGTTTTTTTTAAGCCATTTTCTAAGTATTTTGCCTACAAGTATTATGTTTTAAAATTGTTGTTTAAAGAATTCTTTGCATTATTAAGTTAATTAACCTCTGATTTATTCCAATAGATGTAGCTTCTAAATTTTTTATAATTACACTGTATTTATTATTGTCATAAAAATAAAAATAAAAAAAACGTAGCTCGTAATTTATAATAAAGTAATGTTTCAGTATTTATTTTATTTCTACTTTCATGATTTACGATGTCGTAATTTTATTAAATTTCTGTTCTCATTTTTTTTTCCTCCAGAAATTCATTTGGCTCATAATTAATTAAATTAACATTAATTTATTGAAAGATTTACATTACAAATGCTTTTCATTAAAAATATATTTACATAAATTATTCATTATCCATAATTGTGCTTACCATTTTCATTTTACTTGTAAAAGCTATTGTTGTTTATACTAGAATATAATAGCGAGGAAGGAGAAAGTGCGCGTGTATATTTAAGCGTATGTGAATGGAAGGAAGAAAGAGGGAGAAACTATGGAAATTTAAAAGGATTTTTCAAGAAAGCAATCAATATCTCGTTCCAAATAACTGCGAAAAAATAATATTGTCACTACCATTGCAATGTTTCTTAAATTATGGCAAACTTTATCTCTGCTATCTTTTCTCAAATTATGTATTTAGATCGAAACTATGAGTAATTAAAATTAAGCATTTCAAAAAGAATGTAGGCCACGGAAATAATATGTTCGGCGTGCCACACCTACACAATTCAAAGAGACGAAGACAAATCTCATAATATCGTCTGACCTAATGTTGAAACACAATTACGTATAAATCAAATAGATCAAATATCACATATTCACATACACAAACGGGGGCGTACGCGCGAGCTAACAAACACGCATGCCTGCCGTACTCTTTCGCTCTTTCACTCTCTTTCTCCCTCCGCTTAACATCCAGATTCCGAAGAAATCATAATGGAACATTATGTCACAACTCTGAGCACAAAAAATGCGATCAAAAAGTTATACAATTAACTTCGCTGAGATCCGTGATATGCGATAAAGTGTGCGGGCGAGACGAACGCCAGGGGCCTTATTACGTGTCAGATTCGATGGGGGCGAGGCTGCGTCCGATGTGGAGACAACGATGGAGAAAGAGCAGCCTTATTGCGTTCAAGGACGTCAGCACAATGCCGTTACGTTATATCCGCCCCACCCTCGCCAGTACGCCCCTCCCCCTACGCCGCCATAACCGCGTCACGCAGGCTGAAAGGCCCCGGGGCCAGTTCACGCGGACGCCGAGTAAACCGAACCGGTCGCCTTAATACTGCAACGAAAGATATGAATTTTAATATATATATATATATATATATATATATATATATATATATATATATATATATATATATTAAAATTCATATCTTTCGTTGCAGTATTTCATGTCTTTAAGCAGTGGTCGGTTATTTTATTTCATTAAGTCGACTAATATTGCATTTGCAAATCGACGTTGCTCTTGATTCTATTACTCAGACTCTCCGTTTTAATGCCTTCGAGTTGACCTTTTCGGTGCAAAATGCTTAAATATTCGTTGTAGAAGAAGGAGAAGGAAATCCATGCTCAGACTATTGTTAGGACTTCTGAATCGACAAAATATACAAATGTAATTAAATAATTATTAGAAGTAAGATATAAATAGGATGAATTTACCTAATAATTATTATGAACTTGAAAATTACGTTCTGTGGTTATAAATTTTTCGGATTATACATTGAAACATGTCAATGGCGATGAATAATAATAAATACGCTAATCTGAAAATATTGGTAAATATTGTTTATTTATTCATTAAATTAGAAATAAATTTTAATATATTTGAGAAACTGATTTTAGTAAAATGAACTAATTTACATTAAATTATTATTTAAAAATTGAAATACTTGTTAAACAAATTCCCTATGCTACATATTGTTCCTTTATTTTACGTATTATTTAATATTATATTTGTATTAATTAATCAGTCAAATATTATATAATGGAATGCCCTGTTAAATTCGGGGCATGAAAATTAAAATTCTTGTCTGTCGATTTTAATCTATTGTAATACCTGCTTAAACGACATGTTATTTAAATAAAATTTCATTCAAATTGCAAGGCTCGTATAAAATTTTTTACTTTTTCTTTCAAACTTATTATGTATATAATTTTAACTAGATAGACAAATTGTTAGAAGTACTTGTTTGCTGACTAATTATTGGTAAAATATTTTCCTAAAACAGTCATAAATGTTTCTTCAAATTGAAGCTAGTCAAACTAATTGCTTTAAAATAAAAAAAAAAAATTATTAACAAATAAATAAATATATATATATATATATATATATATATATATATAAAAAAAAAATAGTGCACAGTATTTGTATGGACTATGAGCGATTAAATATGGCTATTCGACATTATAATTTGTTCTCCGTGTTCGTTAGTTCTGCTACTCGTACACATTAAAAATCTAAATGCACGGTTTGCTTTAGAGTTTGTTTTATGGTTTCTTAAACAGCAAATAAAGAGATCACTTCCCATGAGTAAAACGAGACTAGTTTGAATTTCGAAAGCGGAAATATTTGTAGAAATATATTGCATAGATGAGTAGTAATTTTATTACGAATCTTTACTCTATATTGCTGGTCCATTGAAATTCCGCTTCCAATATCGTCATACCAAGTATTATTATTCACAAGTTAATTGGTCTCACATATCTTTTTCATAAATATATTCATAAGCTTCCAATATTACATTTACGTAATAATGGAATGTAAATTTTCTCTTATTTTAATGAATCGATCTTTTGTTATTACCTTATTATCACTATGTTTATAAATAGAAAGGGTTTTTTTCTCTCTCTCATCATTAAGCAATCGTAAGATACCTTTACATACCAGAATCGAACAAATATTATAGTTAACTTCCGTTCAACAATCTGTTCTCTGCATCAAATATACTTATTAATATTGCATTGCCAACGAATAAGTATTTATTACGCTTATTAGCATACATTCGTAACTAATTACTTTATAGTTGTAAAATGCAGACCAAACTATGCAACAATCCAATTACAATTTTTTTATGAATATAAAAGAATTCTCATACTGATATTCAAATACCTTAAGCGCAATATATTTCGTTAAGGAATACGCCGCCCATGCGATATTACAAAATATTCATTATTAAATCACGCAACTCCATGCCTCTAGGTACACCACACTTTTGAAAAAACAGTACGCACGAATGCGTGCCTGCGTGCGTGCGTGCGTGCGTGCGTGCGTGCGTGCGTGCGTGCGTGCGTGCGTGCGTGCGTGCGTGCGTGCGTGCGTGCGTGCGTGCGTGCGTGCGTGCGTGCGTGCGTGCGTGCGTGCGTGCGTGCGTGCGTGCGTGCGTGCGTGCGTGCGTGCGTGCGTGCGTGCGTGCGTGCGTGCGTGCGTGCGTGCGTGCGTGCGTGCGTGCGTGCGTGCGTGCGTGCGTGCGTGCGTGCGTGCGTGCGTGCGTGCGTGCGTGCGTGCGTGCGTGCGTGCGTGCGTGCGTGCGTGCGTGCGTGCGTGCGTGCGTGCGTGCGTGCGTGCGTGCGTGCGTGCGTGCGTGCGTGCGTGCGTGCGTGCGTGCGTGCGTGCGTGCGTGCGTGCGTGCGTGCGTGCGTGCGTGCGTGCGTGCGTGCGTGCGTGCGTGCGTGCGTGCGTGCGTGCGTGCGTGCGTGCGTGCGTGCGTGCGTGCGTGCGTGCGTGCGTGCGTGCGTGCGTGCGTGCGTGCGTGCGTGCGTGCGTGCGTGCGTGCGTGCGTGCGTGCGTGCGTGCGTGTGTGTATGAGAGCGCGCGCGCTTGGCTATCGTTATCAAATTAATATTTATTGCATGAACGAGTTATGATATTTTCGTAAAACAAAATAAATAACAAAAGAATCGAAAGACGAATATTAATTGTTGTCCTTCTTTGTTGTCGTTGATCTCAATATTGATGATTGTACAGTACGATAAACCTAACCGTATTAATTGAATTTAAAAAAAAATCATTGCTTAGTCTGCGCATTCCCGCATACATGCGTAAGTGCAATATAACTAAATCGCGCTCAATCCTTATTATATTTGGCTGCGTGTGTCTGCACGCGTGAGTGCATTTTCTCGTCGTCGCTTTTGTCCTTGTCGTCCTCCTCGCCGTCTACACGCGTTTCCCACTAATCCAAGTTCCCGTTGAATACATTGAATATGACCTCGGCGATATTGGCATATACAGCATGCAGTGTGTTCGTATGTGGCCTAAGTCTTGCCTTGTGGGTGTTCATAGTGTCGTAGTGCCGTGGGAACCGACAAAGTATCTAATTGAGCGCCGAACCTTACTACCATACAGTTGAATTATATAGGAAACACTTGTGTGCGTGCACGCGCCCATCTGTGTTTACAGTGGTGGCCAAATGTTTTGCATAACCGGGAAGAAGTTATGAGCTGTGAGAAAGCTCCTTGCATTCGGCCGAGGAAAATTTGTCGCTTCATGGGATGCCGAACGAGCGATAACATTTGACTCCTTTAACTTTCCCTCCTCAAGCGCGCAATACTATTTAGCATTGCCATTACGAGAAATCGTGAATTGAATTGTTTGATTTTCTTTCTTTTTTCTTTACGTTCCCCGTGACAATAAAACATTTAGTGTCTATGCGTATAAATAGAGTGAACGGTTATGAATTGAGACTCATATGGTATAGGGAAAACTATTTATGCAATATTATTTGAATCTTTTGCGAGAAGAAAAACGGACAATTAGCCCGTTAACTAAATTGCACGTTGATGAATGCTTTTACTTGGACTAATTACAGAAAGTCTAGAATATTTTTCCACATAATCGTATTACGATATCTTCATATATTAACTTACGTGACTTAAATTTAATGAGCCTTTCATTATTTTATGGTTTTTAAATGAAATTTATTTATATTATCTAAAAGTTATTTACAATCCATATGTTATTATTACCTTCGTGCCTATCTTACAGTGTTGAAAATTTTGCTATTAAAAGTTGCTGATAATCATTAAATGAGAGTCGATTATACGAGCTTTTATAAATATATGGCTGAAAATTTTTAAGAACAAATAATCAAACATCACTAATACACTTTATCGATAAAATTTCAAATTCCTTAAATTAGAAAAAATCGCGAAAATATTCTGCTTTTAGTTTTCAGTATTAAAACTGCGAATTAAACGCTAATTACTACTAATCATTTCTTATTTAAATGAACGACATATTATTTATTACAATCAATTCCTTACCACTGTTCACCCATTTTAATTCAATTATTAATATAAAACTATTTTATTGATAATATACAATGTTATTTAATAATTATTGTTTTTTTTTTTCATTTAATTTTTGCATTTTAAGCACAAAGTTCTAAATGGATAAAAGACTATGGTTCCTATGGAAAATATAAGATATTCCGTAGCAAACAGAGCTTAATATGTTTATTATGTCTATCTTGGCAGATTTCAAATTCGATTAATTCCAAAGAAAATTCTCTCTCCTGTATATTAACATGGTAAAAACTTAAATTTTATGAAATTTTTAATAATTATTTTTACGCATTTACGCTGTAATATAATTGTTTGGTGTAGCATGTAATTTTATGGCGTAAACGACTATGCCTATGAATATGAACACCGGTCAATGTTTGCGATGTTTATACGCAAATGTCGCTCATATTTTAATCAACGTATGTTGTATATGACATTACTAACCTTATTAATCGATCTCAAAATCGAATAGATTCATCGATCATAGTCTTTGACGCGTTCGATCCAGACTTCCTTCAATAACTAATTGAATTAGCGATGTAATTTATATTAATGGCGCATTATGCGCTAGAAATTTTTTTCACAGAATCTTGCATAATGCCATTGTTAACTAAGGATAATTTTGAACGTTTGATTAAATTGTTTTTTTCGATAATATTAAAAATTAATAATAAACGAATACATTTAATAAAGTTCTGAGTTTAAGTTTAGCCGCAGTCTTTTCAATTACTTACTTTAATTGTCTCGACATAAATTAAACAATATACTGCTATTATAAAGATTAATATATTAAATATAGTTGGAAAAAATTCATGAAATGTGTCATATTATGTTTTACCATATTATACATTCATAAATAAGCGCCAAGTAAATAATTACAGTATTATGTTATTTATATACTTTAATGTTATTGAGATAGCAGTTAAATTATTTTTTTAATTACCCATCATAAATTTAACGTAATATTTATAATACTAATAAAGTATGTTAATTTAGTGCTCATTTGGTTATTTAACATTAAATACAAGAGTTCAGTTTTACATTTGTAGATATATATTGTCTGGAAATAATATTCCACGCAGATCTGCCATATCTATTGGATACTCGTAATTTCTATAATATTGTTTAAAAAGTTATGAACTAATTATTAAGTCTCTTAATATGCAATGGTAAGCAATGATATAAGATTGCTCTCTGTTATATGAGAGGTAATTTGCATTACGAATTGTGTATTTCGATATTTACTTGGCATATATTGCAATATACTCAATAATGACACTCAAACTATAACTATTTGTTCTTATACATTATTACGTGAGAATTAGCTTTTATTGTTATCTTTTAGATATTATATTAGCAAAATATTACTGATGTTGCTAAAACATAGCGTACGTGAATCTGAATAATCTTTATTTTAATATAAATCATGTGTAATAATTTATGCCGCGTTAAAAACGTTTAACTTTCTTTACAGACATTGAAAAACAAAACAAACAGATGAAAGAAAAAGTAGAATTCATAGTAAAAGACGTTGTAATTTGAAATTTTCGATCTCCTATAGCGTCCAAATACAATTCCTAACTAACATATCCTTCATTATTGACTAAAGATTGCACCTATACCACAAATACTCGGATTACTCGGTTGAATAAACACATTTTACGTATAACAATTTACATTGACGCGTTAGAAGAACACGAGTGAAGACACGCAGAACAAAAACAAACCATTTGATAGCAAAATAAAAACTAAATAAATTAACGCACATACTTAGGAAGAAAAAAATTGCACAATACGATCAGTCATTACTATTAGTGATGGCCTGTTTGAACATCGACAGTGTCTTGGACAAGTGAACTCGCAACCACTCGTGCGCTCATCGACTAAGAACAATGAGAGAAAAATAAAAAAACCTAAGTGCGATACGCAAAGTCAGGTGTTTCAGCATACGCACAGCAACACGCCTATTAGTTTCTTGAACTCGTCTCGTTAAACGCCTATCGTGCAACTCGCTTTTTCTCGACTTGCCAAAGAGCAAAAAGTACAAACAGCGGGTGTGCGTGCGTGCGCGCGCGCGTGAATGAGAGAGAAAGTGCGCATTGCCTTCTATAGACGACCGCAGACATTCGTCGTACGATTCGCTCTTAATTAAGCGCAGCGCCGCAATGGAATGCCACGGATATCTTTAGCTGGAGCATATATTTCGCAAAATACGCGTAACAAACTTTTCCTACCCCAAAGCAAACTCGTGTAACCTAGATACTCGGGCGCCTGTGTGCACCTCCGCATACTCGCCTTAATGTACCTCTCAGAATATTCTGTGTTTCTATTAAGTAATATGTATTTATGGTAGATTGGCGAATGACGAAGATTCTATTTCCAATTAAAACGAAGATTTTCAGGGCTTGTTGTAGGAGATGCACAGCAGGCAAAGTACTTTCTTCGCATTTTAACTTTTTTGCACAAGTCCTATCGAGATTAAAGATTAATGAAGAGATTATATGAGCAAACGATTATTGAAGGGAATCTACGGGTGAATCGAGTGCTGATAAACATCTTTTTTATTCTAATTATATGCTTAATAAATAATATAATCGATTATATATACATATGTGTGTGTGTGTGCGTGTGTGTGTGTGTATCCTAACAATAAATGTTTAAATGCTTTTACATTAAATTAGGCATCAATTACTTTCATCAATAATTAAATTATAAAACAGATTCCATTTGTAAGATATAAATTAATAAGTAAAATTTAATGATTCACAAGAAATTTATGATCCCGTAATACTATCATTATTATTACCACAACGCTTATAATTCACATTATTATGTAATATAGTGCATACTAATGTAGCTAAATGCATTAAACAAGGATAGATTTAGTTAAAATACATTTTATTGTATTACAGTGGCAATTATAAGATTTTTTCCTATCTTTCTCACCACACTTTCTCTACTTTTCTGGCGTTTGTTCACGCTCCATCTAAATACAGCGGTGAACGAAAAGCGGCAATGCACTCGGGCAAAAACTAAAAGAAGAAAAAAAAATCAAAGAAATAATGTAAGGAACGGAAGCGAGACAAAAAAAAATGAAGCCTGGTGGCATTCGGCGGTAATGCGACAGAGAGGGAAAGTGAGGAGAAGCGATTTCGCGATCGGATATCTTATGTCTGAGAATAATTCTAGCGCTCGCGAATCAAGCCAGAATCATCGACGGGGCGAAGGAAGTTGGAGGTTAGCGAGGCAATCGTCATGGGAAATCGTCCGCGGCGAGCGCGGGAAATCGTATTATGAGCGCGTCGAAAGATCGACGACTTTCTCGCTCGGCGTTCCTATGTGACTTTGGTCGAGCGACGAAAATTCTCACTCCCGCACCAGTGTTATTCTTCTTCTACTTCTTCTTCTCGCGTTGAACGCGAGCACAATGAGTGAAATGATCTTACGTTATTTCGTTGCATAGCGTATCTCACGACACGACGAGTTGCTTTTTTGTCGCAAACTCAAAACTCTTGAATCGTGTTTTCTTGTCCCTTTATTGTCTTTTTCTCTTTTAGAATTACGATTCGCTCTTTCACTAGTTAGTATGAAGTTTTGTTCTCTAAATAGTTTCAGATCGCATCATACACACACGCACACACGTACACACTGAATACATATTTTATGTATATTTGATAAGGATTGCATTATGTGAAAATACATAAAATATATAAATGAAAAAAAAACTTTAAACATAAGATAATATGAAGTATTATGAATCGTTATTTTTATTTAACAAAATGCAAGAAAGAGTTACTATATTTTAAAATAAATAACTAAATTTGAAAAATATCTCACACACACCGTTTATTGACCGGATAGTATAAAGTTTAGTGGCATAACTGTTTGTATATTCGAGAAACATTTAAGGAGATTAATGTTATCTAACTGGATAACGATTACTTTTGTTTCTATCTATCAATATTATCACTCATGAAATCTATTATTGGCTTATGATCTAATAAAAATGATCTTCTAATCAACTTGTTTGAAATCTAGTTAAATATAAAATATTCTTTAAAATATATAAGTATCCCGACAGCGGCAGCTTGGTAGAAATAAAAGAAAATAATTGAACGATATGAGATTTCAAATTTTTAAATGCAATAATATTTATTTTATGCCTATTAACAAATTGAGAAAAAATTCCATATTATCCTTATTATCTATTTAAGAAATCCATAATAATGCCTGTCTAGATTTATAATTTATTAAACTATATGCGGTATAATAAATATTTTATGATAAACCGATCATTCCTATACGATAATGAAGGCTATTAAAATATATCCTAGATATTGTTATTATTTTCTGGTCAAAGATTTTGCTTTAGCTTAGCAAGCTAATATTTTCCTTGCTATTATTACGGATCATAGGCTTTATTATTCCAGATAAAAGAAAACAAAATTCCTTGATAGCCTAATATTAGTACATAACATCACTGCTCATTAGCTTGTTCCATTATTTAAAAAATTCTTAATTTTTGTGATAAATTTTTATGTCATTATGTAGTTGATTAATATTCATAAAAATGTGTATAAAGACCGTGGTAAATTCGGTAAAATACGAACTTATAAATCGCAAAATGATATAATCATTCAACAACGGCGAAGCTTTAACGTAATTGTATTTCAAATGAATAGGACTTTTCAGTTTAGACAAAATTTCAAGAAATTATTTTAAAATATTATTAAAAAAAAATTTACTTGAAAAAGTGTCCTATATTATTAAATAATGTATTATTATGTAGTATAATAATGTATATTATTAAATTCTGTCGAAGAATTTTTTTACCAAATTCCTATAATATATACTCCATATTCTAGTTAATCAGTTACAAGTGGATAATTGAAATATAAAATGTAGTAATATTCTTCTATTCGCTTAAATTCTTTCTATGATATATTTATAATTTTAATATAACATATAACTATTATTCGAACGAACGACTAATTTAAGTAAAACAATGTAGAGTAATATTAATCATAAGAAAAATCAAACATTATTTTATACCTAAAATCCTGCTTTCATTTAATAGAAACTTTTTTCAATTAAAATCTAATAATAATATTACTGTCATATTAACCAAGCATACGTGTTATTAATGAACTCGTAGCTGTTAATTTAATGAAATTAAGGTACTGTCAACGCGACAATTATATTATAAACACATTTATTAGCAGAGGACCAATTATTTGCATTAAATGGCAGTACTGAAGCACAGATTGAAAAATTCAAAGTCGTATTTAAATGGAAATGGCTGTATTCGAAATTCAGTTGAATTAACCTCGTCATTTTTTTTCTCCAACGCTCTCCAATAATTATTGCATAATATTGCATTGAATATTTTATGAAAGTCATCGTGCTGCTCCCGAAAGAAAACAAACCACTAGAGCTACACATCCGTGTTACGATTAAAAGAAGAAAATAAGATAATTGAACACTGGAGTTTCTATATTTCATTGTAAACTCAATCACTCGAAGCTCGTTGAATAGCCACTCCGTTACTCAGTGTCCCGATTGTCTTTGCTTCGGCCACGACATAACGAAATGTTTGCACGTACGCATAAAGCTATCGGCAAAAAAAAAAAAGAAAGACATCGCCCGCCACTTTCCCCTAGCCGATACTTAAAAGCTAATCGACCAGATCGCTTTTAAGAGGGAAAACAGATCCACGACGAGACGAAACGAAGTTAAGCTCGGGCAATCGTTATTCCGCGCGCGATTTCCATTCCGCGCGGCTACTTCCGCACGGCGTAATTTAAGCCGCGCTCGCATTCACACTGGCGCGCGCGCACGTCTTACGATCCTTGATTTTCCGAAGGTCATTACTCTCCCTCGGCAAGGTTGTCGGCGCATTGGCTGGGACGGCAACGGGCGCGCCGTAAAACCCAAAGAGTCGCGCTCTCACACGGCAATAGCACCGTCTGAATATTAAGAACTCACGGACGCATTTCTCTTGCCAGGACTACGAGCTGTAAATCACGGCAAAGGAGACGAGATGTCGGTGTTGGCAATTCACATCGATCAGATTAGTTGGATTTTTCGCTCGAGAGGATTAATAAATGGACGATAGGTGGGCGAGAATTTCCGAGTGAAAAGTCACGTTTGGGAGTGTAAGCGAACGATAAAGTCGAGATAATTTCACTTTCAAGGCATTCTAAACGCGCGAATTGAGTTCTTTAGATATGATAACAGAAAATTATTATACTTAGAGATATGGTTCGCGGGTACTTTTTTTTTTTATTATTATTTTTTTTTTTAATTTTTTTTTTTTTTTTTTTTTATATTCTTTCTACAAACTCTTTTATCTACTTAATTGATATACCCATTGCTTATATAACATTTATTATCACTTTAACTTATTCTAAATTATTTTTATATAATTAATATATTATTTATTCATTGATTAATTAACAATTGATGATAAACAACATTGATAGTCAACAAGAATATATTTAATTACGGATTTATGCTTACCAAGTGTAATTGAAATAATAAAAAATATTAATTAATTCTCTAACAAGAGCTAAGTGTAAAATCGCAATTTTAATATTGAATACACATACGCATAGATTTTGCACTGCATTTATCTATTCGTCAATTATTTATTTAATTTGTATTTCCTTATTTTTCAATTTATATAATATTGTCAATATTAGAAATTTATATTCGTAATATATATATATATATATATATATATATATATATATATATATATATATATCTATATATGTGAAGAGAGCATACACGCTGAAAACCGGTTTTAATATTTTCACTCCATAAGTTCTGGAATATATCATATAGGTTTATTTCTTTTGCCTATGCTCATTAGTAACATACGAGTAGTGAAATTATGCAAAAACAATCTGGAATTTAAACCAAAAAAAAAATATTTATATTAAATTAAAAATATTATCTCTAGTATAACGATCCTTGAATGTCTAGTATTAAATTATATTTGTAAGAAAGGAAAAAAGACTTTTATGACAAGTTTAGATATATTCTGAGTATAACCTTTAGTACTTTATAATGTAAAATCTTTGCAAGACTTATAAAAATTGTGTCACAAATAAATTTTTATATGTCACAATGTATTAGAATGTAATAAATATTTATAGAAAAATTTTCGATGCATTTTTAAATCAATAATAATAATATGAATATATGTTTTAAACTATTAGCGAGAATTTAAAAGTCATTTTACTTTTAAATTAGCTCGAATAATAATTTAAGTATGTACGTTATGTAATATAAATTAAAACTTTACAAAATGTATTACCGATTAGTAGTAAGTAATATACATATATAATTAACCTAATTGTTTAAATTAAATTTTGAACTGAGAAACATATATATATATATATATATATATATGTATATAACACATTAGACATTAATATATGTACATCTTTATTTACATATAAAAATGCAAGCATGCTAAGTTCGTTTATAATGGAAGAAATTTTAATTTATGAAAATTTATTTGATACAATGCTGGTGTTTTACATCCAAATGCTCTATACGCAACGACCAAATTCAATTTTATACAATCACTTATAATGCGCCAAATAATTTACTCAGACTACAGATTAATGAAATACTATAAAATAATGATTTAATTTACAATTTTCATTAGTTATATAAAATATTAAATCTTAATTATAAAATAATATTTAATGTCGATAGGAAATTTTCGATATTGTATAAGAAACATAATGAACGACGTCGTGAAATGTAATATAATTTCATAAATAAATCGATGTTAAATTCTTACGAATTCGTTTCATGAATTATGAATACGCGACATATCCATGTAGACCGACGCGCACCGAGGAGTCTGATATAATTTTGCAGTTGGATTGTCGTTGCAAAATCAGTTTCATGTCCTAAGATAAAAGAAAATCGAGTGAATCGCAAGGCAGGCCGAAGCGAATGAAATAAGAAAAAGGTTTTTTAAAGCGATAATCCAGTGACATTCTATTTTTAAAGCGATCAAAGTTATCAGATTTTATTAAGATTCAAATCTATATTCCTATGCACGTTTAAAAAAGTTTTCAAATTCAAACTTGTATCAGAGCAATCGTATTTTTAGTTAAAAATGATTTATCTACTATCGCAATAACTTGAATATATTAAATATGCATGTAAGTTTTATCTAAGGTATAAAATCCGCTTTTATATATATCAATAATTATAATGTATGAAAAAACCATTAAAATTTAATCATAAATTTCAGATACGAGAAGCAATATAATTAGTAGCTCGTATAACGCGAAAGACGTATTGTAAAAAACGCCATTGTGATATCTTTTTTTCCTTTTTTTTTCCACTCTGTATTTAAGAATGAGATTGAAAAAATCTGAGCTACCATAATCTATTGTTCACTCTTTGACTTTATTATATCCATAAGGGATCGAAGTGAAAAACGCAATAGCAACATTCACGGTATCTGGTTTTTTTTTCTCCTCGTGTAATCCCTGCCTATGCAGAGCGTATAATCGGTAACCGAACTCCTTAACTTCGCTTAACTCGCTCTCACACACTCTCCATCTCTTTCTCACTTTCTTTTCCTTTTCATTAGTGCACTCGAATCTTACATAGACATGTGGCGAACACGATTCGCGAGGCGTGGTGTGTCTACACATACTTACCCGTGCACACAATTTCTTACAACTCGGTGGCATTTCGCGTCGGCTCGCACCTCTCACTGCACCAACTACACTACCGTTCAAAAGTATTTTGCCACTTTAGCGCTTGAAAATCAAAAGTGATTTTTTTTTTTTTTTTTTTTTTCAATAGCGAATTGAACTGAAGGGAGGAAAAATGTATTTTTAACAACCTATCATACGCAATGAAAACTTATATATATATATATATATATATATATATGTATATATCTACCCTTAAATTAAATTTAGACTACATTATTATTCGTTTGCTGAATGCTGACAATAATTGACTATCGATCGTGGATGAGACATTAAAATATTCATGTGGAAATGATAATGTAATATGAAAAGAATTGCATACATATTTTTTAGAAATTTATTTGCTTTTGAAAAGTCGCAACATTGTTGCATTTCATTAAAAGTTTGAGAGTCAAGTATACATTGCTTTTGGATTACCAAAATTTTAGTATCATTTTTAATGTGGACTTAATATGGACCAAATATGGACTTTGAAAAGATGCTGTATTATATAGAATCTTACGAAGCTTCATAAAAGCGAGACACTTTAATACGATTGTAATATGCAAGAAATTTCTTCTTCTCCGTCACGTTCACTGTCTTAGTGATCGTGATTTTCTGCTAGCCAAGCTGCTCGGTTATTAGCTTATGAGTGCGCAAAAATTGATAAATAGCAAATGAAAAACAAACTGTATTAAATTTTTGCGAAGTTGCAAAAATTGCCGTAGTCAATGATCAAGATTTTAATTTTGCGATTTATTATTTTCGGCTCCGTTTATACTTTCAAAACTTTATATACGCTATACTTTTTTTTCTTTGAGCGTGCAATTTTCGTGACTCTAATCGGATATATCATGTAATTTATTGTCAATTTATTTTTAACCATTAAATATTGGGTGAATTATTATTCATTTTGTAATGAATAGTATTAGAACGTATCAGGCGTTAGTTCCTACCTGAATTAATCAAGTATTAACAAGTAAGAAACGGTAAATTAGTTATTGGGGAAAGTTAAGCGTGTAATCGTTTGTTTGTACTTGTACATTTGTCACGTGCAATGATTTTTAAATTCATTCATATTTCGCATGAAATATTATCTCATTGTACTTTACAAATTCGTATTATTTAAATCCCTGACGATGTTGATTGTAAATTGTTTGGCGTAAGTAAGAAAGTATCGGATGTATGTTCACGTGCATAATTATAACAACAGAAGTTTTACAGTTTCACGTAAATTATATATAATTTCTCAATTATATAAGTATATTTAAAATTAAAATCATGTACATTTAAAAGAGAGAGAGAGAGAGAGAGAGAGAGAGAAACAATCTTGTTTGCCATTCGAAGTAACTTTATACATTTTTCATACACATTTTTTTAACTCGTATAAATATTATTTTAATATTATACATGTATTTGCATTCATAAGTAATAATTTTATATAAGTAAATAAATAATGACGCTTATAATAATGTGTGGAGTACAAACGATCACAATATAGAGTACTAACAAAGTATCGAGATTTAAAATAGATTAAATTTTCATCTTCCACGAGATTCATTGACCTTGATCGTCTACTCATATATATATATATATATATATATGCGTCTAATAAAAAGTTGATCAATATGATTTATGTGAGATTAGAAATTATAAAAAATCTATAGTTTCAATACGTGCGTCAAATGAGTGATCGCAGATGTAAACGTGAAGAGAGTTTTTGGTTAAATTTAAACCTCGTATAATATTAATACGGCGATATATTTATATTTAATCGTATTTTCTATGCCGCTACTCGCTGCACTTTAATTTACCCAAATGCATTTATATCTTACAGTCATCGCACAGAAAAGGGCATTTAAGTGGCACAGAATCTCAAATAGAGAAGGTCGAGAGGGCAGAGTTAGATGTAATGTCAAGTACTTTTAAATGACGATAGTGAAAAGTGGTCTGCTCGCACTTGACTCATTCTACTTAGTCCAGACATATTTCCAAATGTTCGATAACTTGTCGAATGTACCGTTTGCCCCAACTTGGTATCGTAATTCGTGGTAGTAGGCCGATCCACGAAACATATGCAACACATCCGTATTGATAAAGAGATAATGGATAGACGGACGGAAGGTAGGATGACAATAAGTAATGAGCATTCGAACATAGCTGGGCCCCAAAATCATTCGATATTATTCAATGAAGCGCACGTAGAGGCCCGTAGCAAGTAGCTTTCTCCCGTTGTGACAAATCTTCCTTATCGCAGCGGTTCACTCCACTTGGCGCATTAGTCGTCCCGTTCGCGACCAAGTGGCTCAAGGAGTCGTCGAGGCGCGGGCTCCGGGAGACTGTGGCGACCCTCGAGTCCGAATCTCACGTCAGCTTACTAAATCCTACGCCTCGCTCAACGCCTGCACGCCCGACGTATCGATGTATCCGGGATTCGGGTCATGCGATTACGCAAGCCTCGGATGTCGAGGACGTCGTCCCTGGCCGTAGTCCTCGATTTTCCAGTTTCTACGTGGTCTTTTGACGGGGCTTTTTGCCCTCGAGGAGCCGAGACTCGATCGGCTTCTCAACCGGGCGACTCGCGATCGGTCCCGATAATCGCTGGCCTACGCGACTCGATAGTTCAGCCTCGTGGGAGCTTGGCTTTTTTCATCGCCTGCTTTCTTTTGTGACGTGCCAATGCGTGGGCCCAGCTGTTAAGGAAACTTAGTGCCTGTCGGCTCGACTGTGGAATTGCGATAGTCCGTGATTTGTTTTTCCCCACTATTCGATAAAATGTTTTTTTCTACTCGCGTCATTTTGCGCATTTTTGCCACGTGGTGCTTAACTTTTACATCGTCGATCATTAATTATGGGATTAAATGTATGATTCGTAAGATTACTTTGTAAAATTGGCGCAATTACTGGTTTAAAGCTTGTTTGCGTGTCGTAAGAGTTTTAGCGCGGAAAATTGATTTCATACGGAATGTATAAAGTAGTTGAAATTTCATTCGTTCCATACGAAATGTTGATAATATGTGCTTTAAACAGAATAGACTTTGGATTGTGTACCACCGATAGAAAATATTTCTAGAGCAACCTTTCTAACTATATAAATTTCATTACTTTTAAGAACTGTTCACACGAATACGGCACATTAGAGCATGTAAACTAATAAATTCAGTCAATTCAGTCGTATGCGTCACCCCCATATACACGTATCCATATGTCTTATTAATTTATTCATTTATAAATTTATAATTTATAATTTATTCAATGCATACATGCACAGATACGATATGCGCGTATGCGCATGCATTTGAATAACTTTTGAAGACATTGGATTAAATATTGGTATTTGTATTATCTATGAGACTTAATCGAGAATAATCATGCGCGCAGCTTGGAAAAATAGATTTTCAGATAAATGCATTCGGATAAATTTCAAGGAATGAAATTTCATTCCCGTAATTCATAGTTGTAAACTCTTGTGAATACCAATTACATCGCTAATACTTTATTGAATAATGCATAGCCTTTTATAATTAGACAACGGTGTAGGATTTTCGAAAAATATAATCTAGTACAATAATAATAATAATAATAATAATAATAATAATATACAATTGAGGGATTAAATAATGATCCTTGTTAATCATGACATTAGAACACAACGCGACAGATAAAAGCATGAAATAATCATTATTATTTATAATTAATGACGGTATCTCATATTACCAACAATTTCTTGTCCAATGCGCTATATACGGTCATTAAAATCCTTAAATCCTTTCGATATGTTGACTTTAGAGTCTCAAACTATCGCTACGAGGTCTCATTGAGATTACTCAATTTTATCGAAGGGTATGGATTAAGTTTGGCAACGCTCGTTCAATCGCAAGTATCGCTGCATCGATTTTATACACGGGATTGTCGAAACATTTCGCATTTCGAATGCTGGGGAGACTGGAAAGGCCGTTAACGTCGTGCTTGAACGGCAGCTCGTCATTGACGAGACCTCATTATTTCTCGAGGCGAATAATGCCAATCGATGCCAACAAAGACGTGAGCTTCGGTGACCTTAAATGTTTTTCAAACGAAATTCAAAACCAATAGTAGAAAAAAAATTGTCAAAAGTATGAGGTTACGCGTATCGCCAGGGATTTCTTGCATTCGTATAGTCTTGCAATCCCCCGGCTCATCGACGCCAAATCCACTAACATTCGACTCAGGGTTTAATTGCACAGGCGAGTCATCCAAGGATATTGAGAACCGGAACTTCCGATTCGCGTGGGCGCGGCCGCTCGCTCTCACGTTCAGCAATCGCGCTATTGCAAGGCGAACGTGAAGGGAGAGCGAATGCATTGTGCACAGGCGCGTACTCATTCGGGTTCAGAATTCAACGACGACGGTCCGTGAAACGCTGCTCTCACTCTCGCTTAGCGCGAAAAGTCGCTCGCGCCTTCCTTGGACGCTCACCCGCTGGTTATTCGAGAAAGCACCAACTGCTTTTACGTACTTTTATTATACTTAATATGCCCACTTTTTACGAAACCGGCCATTGAGTTGAGGCTGTCATTTATAATGGCTTGAGATGTTTTTGGGATAGATGAGGATTTCAAGTTGTCCGTAATCATTGTTGCTCCTGGGATTTTATCGTCAAGCTTCCGATCACTATAAATTGAAGAAAAAAATTTCATGACTTTTAGGATTTTTTAATTTTTTTGTGATTGATTTATTCGCTTAAGCATTTTATCGGCGATTACGATGATACTTTTATAAATGTGTATATTAAATATTTTATTATTTGGTATGTAAATCCAAATTGTAATTTTCTAATTAACTATTATACTGATTATCTTAGTATACTGAATATCACAAATTATTATACATTATATATGACTTTTGTAATTTTTGATTTTTTAATTTTTTTCAAGCAGTTTGCTTATGTCTTATCTTGTTTGATAAAAATGTCGATCATTGTAAAAAATAATATAACGGCATCGAATATAATTTCAATTTCAAATTAATACATTCTGGCTATTGTAAATCTATTTTGTCATTAAGTTTTTCTTAAATAATTTAAGCATGATAAATGGTGATTTTCTCTAGATGAAAATTAAATTTTTGCTTAAAATGAAAGTTAAATATTTGAAAAATATTAATAACTTAAGAAAGGTGGCATTTAAAATGCTATTATTATTATTATTATTATTATTATTATTATTATTATTATTATCATTATTTACTTTTTATTATTATCATTTTCAACATTGTGCGAATTTTCTTAATTGCTAAATAAAGCATATAAGATTTAATACAACGTTGTGTCAATGATTTTACGAAATACATGAAATAGCTCTTTTAGCTAAATTATTTTTAACTTCCGTCCCTTTACTTTATAGAGTAAATATATAGATTCTATGTGCCATTATATCATATACTTGTTCGACATACTATTTAAAACAAATATATAACGATCATGACTTCTATTTATTAAATACACAATTTCAAATTCATTCCGAATAATAATACAAACGATTTGGTAATAAAAATTACTTGTAAATAATATAAGTCCAACAATACATCTATAAATAGTTGAAAATCTAGCTTAATTGTATAATACTTATTGTTATTATGTATTATGTATCCAGTATTTTTCATTAGTTTAACGGTAAAGTCCAGATTGTTCGTAAAATATTTTCTTCTTCGATGCTATTTAAAATCGTCATCGTCAAAACCAATTTTATCAGTTAATGTGGAGTATAATTTAAGTTTGTCGAACAAGAATTATATAAATATTATTTTACTTATTGGTGAATGTACTGTGTATTTAAGGTAGTTTCGACATTACAAGTTTTCATCTTAATACAAAATTTACTATCAACCATATCAAACGCATTCTTACCATTACCGTAAAAATAATTCTAATCGTCGCTCAAATTTGCCTAATAAAATAGATAATTAAAATGTATGCAATAGATGCCAAGAGATTTGAATGCGCCAATGTTAAATGTTATAAACAATGAATACTTAATTAAGAGAAATTGATTAAATTTCATTATTACTTATGGTTTATATATTGGGAGAAGATCATAAAAACATTGACTAATGCTGAATCGAGAGGTACATTATATTGTAGAAATAACTTCTGAAAACGAGAATGCCCGTTATTTGTTAATAAATAAAACAAATAATAATAATATGGTTGTGTAAATAATTTTATAATGATTGTAAATGATATTGCCCAGTTCTATTAATATTACTGTTGATAATTTTGTTTGTTTTTTTGATTTCAATGAAAGCACATTTCAAGTATTAATAATCGAAGTATGAATTATTGATAGGTAGTTAATAATTTAGTTAATAATCTCTTTGATCTTCCAGGTAATCCCAGCATATTTGCTTGTTCTCGCTGAAACGCGAAAGGTCCAGCTCCGAGCGCGTGCGCAGGAGCCCCAAATATATTATGAAGAGGAGGAGGAGGCTCAGCCAGCTGAGATCGAAGATTACGCTTCCCAAATAGCTTATCAACCTCGTACAAGAGCACTCGCTTCACCTCGCTCCAAGGACTCGCTACAAGGCCCTAAACAGCCTCCGGTTCAAACAATTCGCAATTACAATAAAGTCAACGACGACGGCTCGTTCACCTTTGGCTACGAAGCCGCTGACGGGTCCTTCAAGGAAGAGACGCGAGGCACGGACTGCGTAGTACGTGGCAAATACGGATACGTCGATCCCGACGGTAATAAGCGCGAGTTCACTTACGTCTCGGGCAACCCTTGCGACCCGAATGCACCCAAGGACGACGACGACGACGACGACGAGCTCGCCAAAAAGCAAGAGCCCGACGACGTCTCCGGGCCAGCTAATTATCCAGCTGTGAGACCGGTGCCGAGACCATCTCGACCAAATTACCCGACCACCACACCCAGGGCGCCCACCACTATATTCCAAACCGAGTATCAGCTCGACGACGACGCCAGCCAGGAGCTCGAGGAGGAGGCCAAACCGCAAGCGTTGCGACCTTCCGCCTTCCGTAGGCCTCAATACGTTCAGGTTGTTGCTGAGCCCTCGTCCCCGCTCTATCAACCCACAGCTACCACTAGTCCAGCGCTTTATCGCTTAGCTTCGACTGCGTCCGCGCCTCGCTATAATTCCCCCACAACCCCAGCGCCTCTGCGACAATCCAGCATTTCCTCCACCTATTACCAGCCCATTGAAACTAGTACTCGCCCGGCTGTAACGCGCGTGCGTCCCCAATCAGTAGCCATTACTCCCAGGCCACATGTAGCTCAGGTTGCAGCCCAGTACGTATCGCCCAGCAGCACCGAGAGGCCTGGCGTCGTGTTCGCTCCCCGTACGGTTGCATCGGTGCACTCGACCACTACCGCCACTCCACCTAGCCAGCATCTCGACTTCGCCGCGGAACTCGAGCGATACGTCAACTCTGTGGGTAGCTCGACTCCCAGCCCCCAGGTCGTCCAGGCACCAAAATTTGTCAAAGCCACTCAGGTGCAAGCCCAAGCCTCTTCTAGGCCCGATCCCATCTACCAGTCGGAGCTAGTTTATGATCCCGCGACCGGTCAGTACAACACACAGCTGTATCAGACTTTACCGCAGACGCTAGGCGATTTTAGTCTCAGTCATAAGCTCCAACCATTCGTAGCCGCCCAGCAGCAGCCCCTCATTGGCCTCCAGCAAAGTCCCATCTACCGGTCGGCAGCCTCGGTGCCTCAGCCGCCTCAGCAGCCCCCGTCTAGGCCCCGCCAGCCACCTCAGCCACAGGAGACTATTTACAGAAAGCAACAGAGCCAGCTGCTTCAGCAATCGCAGCAGCTCTACGCGCAGCAACAGCGCCGCCAACAGCAACCGGCCCCCTCGCAGAGGATCCAGCTGCTCCAAGAGAGCCCAAGAGATCCTCAGAGCTTCTATTACATCGCAGCTGCTCAAAATCCCCAGCAAGTCGGACCAATTTCTATCGGGCAAATCGATCAGTTCCTTCGTAATAGTGCTGGCGGCTATTGAGGAACTTTCTTTGCGGTGTTATCGAGTCACTCTATCGAGCCTTAAAGCCTTACTTACTTACCGCAAACATTCCCAATACACTATCTATTTCAATTGTGACTCGCTCTAATTGGGATTCCAATGACTCGTACAAATCCACGTCTCATTCGACCTTCATTCACGGTTCTTCTCCATCATTATCTTCTTCTTCTTCTTCTTCTTCCTTCTTCCTTCTTTCGTACATCTATTTCATTTCTCTACTAACACTGTTCTTGTAAAGGGGACGTAAATGGGCGACCGTATTATATTTATGACCCTAGTGCAAGATAAATACTATAATAGATAAATGATAAATTCATAGGCGTTACGAATATTCATAATGGAAGTTACAATGTCATATTGTTGCTGTCGTTAAGAAACTTAAGTTAGTCAATCGATATGCTTTACTGGATGAAGAAGTGCCTTCTTTCAATCATAATTGACAATTATGACAAACATGCAATTGACAGCTTAATAATCTTCTTTTTCGTAAACAACAAATAATATCAACTGCGTTATTATATATTTTTATAGAATTCAACGAATCTTTGCAAACAAAAAGAAAAAAAATACAGAAACACACAAAAAAAAAACAAAACAAAAAAATTAATTTTTCAACAGTAGTACGTATGTGGAATAATGAATTATGATTCAATACGTTTGACACTTCTTTCTTCTACTTAACTGTTAGTATTTGTATTCATTATTTTCAATTGAGCGTATCGTATAAAAAAGCAATTCGAAAATTTGCCGGTGAGATTTCATTTCGGATTATTTATCTGTAATTTGCGGGTCTGTGGCAGGGCAGTGATCAATAACAACCTTGATAATTCTCTTGGCGCGATAAGTTAAGAGTGAAAAGTGAGGCACTCATCGCGTAACAATACCTTTGCAAGCAAAAAGTACTAGCAAAAAGCTTGTGTGACCACAATTTAATAAAAAAAAAAAAGGCACATAATCGACGAAAAGTCTCGATTAACAATGCATGCAGTTGCACAAATCGATATTCCGAAGCACAATTTCCAAAAAATATTTTGAATACTTCAAGATGTTCGACAATATTACAATAAATGACGTGAATTTATATTAGATAATTATGAAATATAATGAAATTTCAAAATATTAATTATTGAAAAGATATAAACTGCTGTAATATTAGTTATGCATTAGGACAATGAATGTCCTTGTTTGATATTTTGTATTATAAATGCACGTATCATTAAACTTACCTTCCCAATGTACAATTCATAGACGATAGTAATTATCAATATTTTAGATAAAATTAATTCATTCTTCGTGTCTTCAATTTAATTTTATCAATTTGATTAATAAATCAAATTATCTTGAATAAATAAAAAATAAATTAGAATAAAATGACTAATTATCGGCCATTTATATAAAATTACACTAAATATGAAGTTCAACGATATAGAATATAGATTTCCCAATAGAATATAGAATATTTCTAATGGTTAATTTAAAGCAAAATTTGCCATAAAATTGACATTATTTCGTGATTTGTGAAAATGTAAAAGTATAAGTAAAAAATTTGCATACCTAAAGTAAAATGACATTAAAAGGAATGAAATATTGAATATTATGGCCTCGTAGAGTTATTCGCCGTGATAAATTAATTATAAAAAAGTATCAGAATTGTTTTACGTAAGTTCGATTTGATATTACAGACCTTGTTCTAATATTGTTAGAGGTTATGAGAGAAATTTCTGAAAGAAAAATTATTAGAGCACGTGAGATCTGCGAGGTTGTACTACATACACTAGTAAATCGCCAACATCAAACGATCATAACCTATTGGGATTTCCGTCTCTCTCTCTCTCTCTCTCTCTCTCTCTCTCTCTCTCTCTCTCTCTCTCTCTCTCTCTCTCTCTCTCTCTCTCTCTCTCTCTCTCTCTCTCTCTCTCTCTCTCTCTCTCTCTCTCTCTCTCTCTCTCTCTCTCTCTCTCTCTCTCTCTCTCTCTCTCTCTCTCTCTCTCTCTCTCTCTCTCTCTCTCTCTCTCTCTCTCTCTCTCTCTCTCTCTCACTCACTCACTCACTCACTCACTCACTCACTCCCAAACACACAAACACACAAACACACGCGTGAGCACGCACACATGAATACACAGCCACTCACCTGATCTATCTTTCATTTTATCATTTGTTATTAGTTCTGTCCCTATTGTGCTTCTTCTACTCCATTACTAGTGGGAAGGAAAAGATTTTTCCTTCCTCAAAGCCACGTATAATAATCATGCGCGAGCGCGGGTGAAAGCACCATCGAGCGAGAATCTGATGCAATACTCACGCATGCAAACACGCGAGATCAATTACCATAACGATATTTTCCATCTAGTTCGATCTCCGTGCTGGCTCGTGTAAACGTTACTTCGTAATCCTTTTTACTTTTGTCTATGCGACGTCATCCACGATCATTGCATCAGACATTCGCTTGTGCGATTAAATTTTGCAAGGTGCGTGTCCGATAACGAATAAGTAATTTTTTTTCGCTACAATTTTCTTATTTGTAATAAGCGCATTTTTGTATGCGCGTCGCCGAGAGAACGTTCGTTGCATAAATATCTACCTTTTTCACGTACTATCAAATAGACAAAGAAATGTATAACTGCGGAGAAAGTTATTATTATGCCAAGTTGTAATGACGCGGAGTATTGGTATGGAGCATTAATGCAGAACGTCGACTTCTTCATTATCAACCTTCATTTTCTATATAATCATAAAACGTACTTGAATTATAAAATGATGTTATTTTTGTTTTGCAAAACCATTTGTCTAAATAGTATCAAATAGTCGCAATTCTACAGCTCAATATAACTACGATAAAGTCAGGCGCACATTAGAAAGTTCAGAGCTCAAAGTGTGTTTGCCTCAAATTACCAGAAAACCGCTCGCTGTAGGTGAGTGAAATTTACCGGTCTAAGCTGTGACATGGTTAACTTACTCCAAAAAAAAAGTCTATGAATAATTATTGAGCGCATGGCAATGCAATCCGATAAAGATCTCCGTTGCGTATATCAATGTAAAGGTCAATAGCGTCGCTCCAGAAAACGCGTCAAACATGTTTAAAAAACACGAAAAATTGCCCCACTATATTTATATATTTCTCTCTCTCTCTCTCTCTCTCTCTCGATCATTCCCTCTCTGCATCTATCGTCACGCTCACTTTCTCTCCATCTCTCTCCCTCGCCCCTGCCCTCCCCCGCCGCCCCCTTCTCGTTCTCACACACTCACTCACTCACTCTCTCTCTCTCTCTCTCTCTCTCTCTCTGTCTCGCAGTTTCTCAGCCTCTCTTATGTTCTTTCTCAGCGCGGGAATCGACGAGAGATCCAATCGTAGGTAGTTGCGCAACTGCCAGTGCATGGGCTGCTAAGGCTAAAGTGAATTTACACGAAGTGTATATACGTATACGGCATATGTCTTGGGCGTGCTTGTGCGCAACGAAACCTCTCCGTCTTTTTCATTCCATTTATCTTGCGGTGCCCCTTGTACGCTACACGAGCGGGAGACTGGATTTATTACTTTTATATCGGTCGATATTAATTTATTCGGTTATATAAACAAACATCGTCCAACGTTTATGCGGCTAGGTGATGGGGAGGGGGGTGGAAAGGCGGTTTTCTTCTTATTCTCGGTGAAAAGCGGAAAAGAATAGTCACGCGTATGTGCCGTGAAAAGGGTGAAACGAAAAAACTTTCCTTCTCAACGTAACGGAAAATTAAAAGAGACGCACAAAGCGTTTAATAATACAATCGGGAGCCCAAGTAATCAGTATAGAAGTTAATTTGATTTGGAGAAAGGGAAGCGTTAATTAATTTTTGTAATAATTCTGGAAAACGTTATGCGGAAAACAATGCTGCGGCGTTACGTGATTTTCGTAAATTCTTAATATCCTTGACGCACGTTTGCCCCTAAAATTATAATGCTTTAACATTTGTACATTTAAATTCAAAATACTCGATTAATACGTAAATCGACGCTTTATCATTATCATAATACAATTGACCCTATCTTAATATTATTAAATCGATCAAATGTTTCATTGCGTTGTAACGAATAATTATTTGCTAAAGCATGACGAGGTCATTAGCTTAATATGAGAAAATATGGAGGATTCGAGTGAAAGAAAAGCGTAACGTTCGTTAAAATTATGGCCGATAGAATTATCATGTAGAAGAAGTAACTTTTATGAGGAAATCCGATCTTGCCCTCTTGACTACCGTAACAACTTTGTTTTGGCCGGGCCGGGCACAGCCGTAACAGGGGAAACTCAAGAATAACATTAAAGGCTGCGAGGCGCAACTCTTAATCATACTTCGTGCCGCTCCCCCACCCCTCGCTCCCGCACATAACATCTCCCGAGTAATTCTTAAATCATTGCGAAGCCCCTTCCGATTCACGCAAACGTCGAGAGCACAACCGGCGCTCCTGGTGTAGCGCGTCCTATTCTCATCCTCGGATGCTGCGCTAAAGCAGCCTCTCGTATCTCTCGCCGGTCGGTCTCTCGCTCGCGCATGCGCCACGGCCAATGACTGGCGGGCGCACGCGAGCGTGCATTTTACTTTCATTGGCGCGTATTAGACACGTGAGGCCAAGTTGCGGTGGCGGGGGCGGCGGGGGCGGCGGGGGCGGCGGCAGCGGCGGCAGCGGCGGCGGTGGCGGCGGCAGCGGCAGCAGGAGCAGCAACATTCTGTAACGCTCGCTTACTCCCGCGCACGTACGGTTTCGCTTTCGATGGCGCATACGTGCGCATACTGTGCTCGTAGCTTATGCGTGAGGAGGATCGCAAAGCCGCAGAACCTCGTCGGAGGTTTTCTTCCCGCGGCAACGCCAATCAAGAATTAAGAGACATTTTCACTCTTATGTGGATTATCCTCGTCCCAATTCTTAAATTCCCAATACTTATAATGCGCTCCACATCGTTCTGTCTCTCAACAATTCATCTTGCAATTTGCATTTGTACGGTCTCGACGGATTTATTTATTATGCGCGCCAACGCGGCACACGAAGCTCGTGATTGCTTTCATGGACGAAACTTCACTTTATACCGTATGACGTCGCATCGACGGCACACAATTGCGATGCCTTCTTAAATCCTTGTAAAATTTCTCACCACGTTTCCAATACTTTTGCGAATAAATGTTTATCTTGAGTTAAAATGGGAGAATACTGTTCTGTAAGACCTTATAAGGTCCTTACTACGATTACGACTGAAATAAAAATGTTGATTATAAAATGTGCACACCTTTTATCGCATCATTTTTGCCATAGTATATTTCAATGATATTCGCCAAATCTGAATCGTAGGACTTTATAGGCGAATACAATTCATGAAAATTCATCGTCCAAGCGACGTGTCACAAAATGTTAAAACATTGTCCATGACTTCGGATCACTGTGGATAGAGCCATTTTTCACAGGATACATTAGAATATCCTTAGACGACGAACATTAAGGGCGCAATTTTCATATACGTCGACGTATTGACGCATTGATACATTTCTCAAGCTTAATGTAACTGTATTTTTTATTTATATATGCGTGCTTACGTTTAAAAATCCTACTGGCGAGTAGTAGATTGGCGAACGGTGGAGTCGATCGATGCGTCCCGTTAAACGATAATAGAAATTGCAAAGAAATTTCTGTACCATGCATTATGCTGACAAAAACGGAGGAAGATAAAACAAAACAAAACCAAAAAAAAATCAAAAATAAAAAACAAAAAACAAAAAACAAAAAACAAAAAAATTGAGAACATGACAGTTTGCTTGAAAATCGCCGGTACGGATGAGTCAATGCTTGTATCACGAGACACTGATGGATCGATGATTTTTCATTTCTTTCTGTAAGAGCGACAGGGATAAAATTAGAAATTATTATTATAGATCTTCCTTTAACTATTGTTTTCCTGATACTTCTTAAAGTATTCGTAATTCTTTGAACGATGCGCACATACGACGTAATTGTAATTTACTTCTGAGGTCCATGTTGTACATATAAAATTATACATTATTTTATACAAACTGTCACTTAAGATTTAATGTATGCTTAATAGTAATACTTAATTATATTAAATACGAATTATTACTTTTCATCACTCAATTATTAAATGATAATCGAGATTATTTCGTTATGCTTATTTTTATACTGTTTGTAAGTTTACGATCGTGAAATAAAGAAAAAAGAAACACGTTATGACGAGAGTTATTATGACCGATGCCTTTATCAGTCTATATGTATGCGCGTGTGCGTGCACCCGTGTGGGTGCGCGCGTGTTTGTGGATGGATTAGTGTTAATGTGTACATTAGGCGCAATAATAAAGACAAATAGATTCTTTCGCTGTTTCGCTAATACAGCCAAAGAATAAAATTCTCCTTGCATTATTAGGTGCTGCTGATGCCGATCCTGTAATCGACTGCCCAAACAACGAGTGACATTAATTTTTGACTCCCGATGGGACTTATAATCATTTACCTGATATCTTATTGCTACAATTACCGTTTTGTTATGTGAATTCATAGTCTGCACCGCGTGCGCTTTAATCCAATGGATTTTCATAGTTTCTCGGATAATGAACGATGAGAAATTTATGGATGGGAATAATTTGAATGGAATAAATTGACGTTTGCAATCTCTTGTACAAGGAACGAACATCTACACTCGAGCCGTCAACTCTTGTTTATTTAAAATAAAATTAAGGAGAGCTGTTTACTTCTATTGAAAAAGATAATTATCTAAGCATAATAGATGTTTTCTCAAGTAACACTTTCTCAATAGGATACAATTTAATTTATTGAATTTAATTTACAGTAAATAAATAATTTCATTTTTTTTTTTTTTTTTTTTTTTTTTTATAGAAGAAACAAAGGGAATAACTTCCCGCTTTATGCGAACGAATTATTGATTTAGTGTTAAATTGCAAACTCATGTAAGAACTTTCTAATGAACAATGTAGTCGTTGTCAACATAAAATGATTTCAAATAATCTTATTTAAATAATAAAGTGCAACAGTTGTATTAATTATTCTATCGCGTGTGTTCATTATTCAAACAACAATGACTTTAATTTTTTGTTTATTTAAATAAATAATGTTATATATATATATATATATATATATATATATATATGTAAATCATACATTTATTTCATTATTTACAACAGTAGATTCAATTACAATAGATAAATTATTAAACCACAAATATACAATTATAAAAAGTATAGATTTTCTAATAATTCACTTGTAACATACATTTCAATTATTTTTGAGGCTATATTTAATATAAAATTATATAAATAATACAACATTTATTTAGTTTTTGAATAGTTCATAGAGTTACCTAAATTTTAATTGTATATAATGTAAAATACAGTCTTAAGAATACAAAATTTTCGTAATAAATAAATAAGTAAATAAATATAGAAAGAGAAATAGAATTTTTTTTTTACTGAGAAGAGCTTAAGAAAATTGAAAAGCATAGAAAACTAAATTTTTTAATTATATATAAGATTTTCATTTACCAAGAAATTATATGGTTTATTTATTTTATTCATATTACAATGAATATTATAAAAAATACAGGCGATTTTAGTACAATAAAATTCAATATGTTGAAATAATTTTTAAAATATATAATAATAAAGTTATTTAAGTTTCACTTTTGATCGTTCATAATATGAAATCTGTCAGTGTTCACTATATTCAGATATTCAGTAGACCTGAATGTTGATAAGAACCAAATAAATACGTATTTATTCAGACTCTTAGCCGTATTTACTTAAATACATATGAATATTTATTATTAATATTTAAAACATTTTAATATGAAAAATTATATTTAATTATAGAAGAAGCGGCCTTATAAATTTATGATTATGTAAAGGAATACATGAATATGTACACGATAAATGAATATAAAATTAATTGTTTTCTAACAAAAAAAAAAAAAAAAAAAAAAAAAAAAAAAAAAAAAAAAAAAAAAAAATCCTTATGAGAAATATTTAATTCCAGAAAAGGATTTCAATATTTATGCATAAATATAATATACTGAAAGATAATTTAATATACCTAGGATATTCGCATGCTAAGTGTTAGTAGAAACAGTAGTAAAGTGTAAAGTTAGCAAGTAAAGTGAGATTTAAACCTACGAAATAATAATCTTTCTAAGCTATTTTAAAATCATCTCTTTCAAATTTAAGTGACTATATGTGTAGCCACAAAACTTTAATTAATTATTTAAAAAAGCAGCTAGTAACCATTTTTATTTTTACCAAAAGTACTATAAAACAATTTTTAATTCTATATTATGGCATGTTCATCTCAATCTGTAATTACTATTTGGCGTGTAAACGTGGTAGACAAGTGAAAAGTTAACTATAGTGCGAACCAGCGATAATTCCCTATATTAAGTAATTAAATATTTCACTCTAACGAAAGCTCTATTTCGCAAAATATATATATATGTATCTTATGATTTTTCTAATATAGTAATATTAGGAAGCAATGAATTCAAAAGTGCAATGTATTCCGAAATGACGCGAGTTTAATTGAGATCATTAAAATATATCTTGAATTCATTTTGGCTAATGGGACATACGAATTTCTAAAAATAATGACGTAATAGTAAATGAAATTTAATCAGAAGTATTATTAGTTGATTATGTAAAAACAATATATATAATTCCACGGGATGAATGAAAAACAATATATCAACGCGTATTCAAGTATTAAATCATATCGTTTAAGATTTTTTTGTAATTTGCGTACGCGTACGTGAGTTTATCTTGATTATATTTGGATATTACCTGCACACATATCTTATATGTCATTTCGTCAAGTACAATTGTTTAATAATGGTAATAGAATAATATTATGCTGCTGGTTATGTAAAAATAATATCTTCCATAGAGAAAGCAATTATCGTGGAAATCTTTATCTCTTATATGAATGAAATTTAACTTAGAACAATACAATTCTGCATTGCTGCATTTGTTTTTCTCTTCGTTTAATTGCATCTTTAACGATATCATAAAGGATATACCATATAAGATTTATAATTTTCTGTAAAGAAATACTTAATACGAATAGCCAAATTAAATTATCGTTCTTTGTGTAAAAACATATAAAATTAATTGCCTCTTTAGATCAAAATGCAATCATAAGAAAAATATTAGAAATAAGAGTGAATGCATAAGTGGTATATTATTTCCATATACTAAGTATATTTGTATAATGAATGACCCTTTTATGCTCTTATCTTATTTAATTCACATTAAAAGTAACTAATTTCTGAATATTTAAAATTTTAGGTAAAAATCAACTAATATCAATAAAAAATCAAACTACTCTATCTAATAGAAATAAATTTATAGAGGGTAAAAATAAGAGAGAGAGAGAGAGAGAGAGAGAGAGAGAGAGAGAGAGAGAGAGAGAGAGAAGGCCGTAAATAAGGACAAACCGATAATCGATCCCTTATCAAATATTATATATTAATTTTCAAAAATTGTAATATAATTTTTTATACTCTGAATAAGTGATAAATGCAAAATACTCTTTGCACGCAAAAAGTTTTCGATGTACGACTGATTTATGAAAATTACACGACTAAACACAAACAATTACTTTACTTGTATTATTGGGTATTTCAGCTAATTAAAATATAAATTTATATTTATATATATATATATATATATATATATATATATATAACTGTTCGGGATTGAGATAGCTTAATTCAAATTTAAAAGTGGAAGAGTTACAAACGCTTGTTTGTAAACACGATTCAGCAATTCCAGGATTTTTTCTACGCCGTAACGTCTAAAATACGACAATATTTCCGCATAGCAACGTCGATGAAGCTTCTAAAATATTCCAAAGCTTCTCCCTCTCCCTCTCCCTCTCACTCTCTCTCACTCTCTCTCACTCTCTCTCTCTCTCTCTCTCTCTCTCTATATATATATATATATATATATATATATATATCTCACTCACTCACTCACTCTGACGTCACAACGATTTTCGGCATAGCAACAGGCACTGTTGTCGGCGTCGCAAGCTATGCCGCGAATATTTAAGAGCAGCGGGCCACGCACCGCCCCACTGTTCCTTTAACATCCATTCAGTCGCCACAGACACCTACCTGGCTCACGGTGTTTTTTTTACTATCAATTCTATTATGGCTCATTTTATTTCCACACCTCGTTCATTGATTTATGATTATTAGTTAGTTAGTGCATTTCACATACTTATAGTATCAGTATCACTTGCGCCAGCACTAACTTCAACCGAAATCTCCGACAATCGATCTAAAAGCCATACGTGCGATATTATAAGAATATATTGTAATCAGGGTATCAATTGAACAATGAAGCCATTGGGATCGTAATCATCAATAAGGTGCATCAAACACGCCTCCAAACCGGCGGGACAGTACGGTAGTTCATAAGCTACCTCCTCTCTATTAATTGTGCAAAATTAATCACTCTCGCTCGAATCAAACTGCGCGCAACACTTACAAACCCACACAATACGCTCTCAAAGGCCACACAAGGCTGAAAACGTAAAAATCACCTTCCACGTGTACTTACGCTGTCGGGGCTAGAACTCATGCCCCACTAAGCTCCGTGACAAGTCCCTTACATCATTGAGGGGACTAATTCTGATTCAATCTTCATGCCTATGACTAACACTCAAAAATTCCCACTCTCCGTTGGACTACGGTCAAAATTATGTAACAATTACTTCCTACAAACCTTATCCGCCCTTATAAAATCGTGTTTGCATTCTCTACGAATTCTTATTGATTACTATTACCACTAGCATTACCATCGTCCCATGCTCATGAAGAGCATGGTCGACCAACTCGTGCTGATCCCTACAACATCTACATTGATGATCCACATAATCTCCATAGCATCAACAACAATCAAGAATACAAGTAAGAACTCGTACCACTACAATAGAATAATTATCTATCGCGATAGAAGCAACCAACAACCATACAATATTATTATAATTCATAACGAGAATAAACAATAATTGAATTAAAAATACATTACATTGCACTTTTCAGCCCTTCCACTTGTGCCTTCTTTCTTCCTAATCGCTATGGCGAGAGATTAATCCACTGAACTATTGAATTGGCAGTTCGAGCCATAAAATAAACAACAATAAATTTCGAACAATAAAAATATAATATAATATAAATAACAATATAAATTATAAAATATATTTACTATATATAGTAACATTGTCCTTATTATTTTTATATGAAACAATTTTGATTGTCTTGAGAAATATTAATTTACTTTCTACTCTTCACAATAATATACAACTTTTTTGTACTAAAATAATCTACAAATTTATACTTTTTCAACAACAATATAGTCATGATATTATATAATATGCAATTAGAATAAAATTAAAATAAGACAATAATTAATCATAAAAGAAATTCCTTATATTATTGAATGTTCATTTAAAAAATCTGAATAAATACTTCATATACATTAGCTTTTAAGAAATGAAAATTTCCATAGATTTCAATTTCAATCTCTTTTTAGGCATAAACATAGCAAAAGTTGCTATTATCAAATAATAAATTAACAATTTAAGTTATAAACTTTCAATTTATTATAATTTATATTTATAAATATTAAATTTTTGTTTTTAGCTTATAAGAATCAATATTCATATTTAATAAAATCTTTGTTTAATTCATTAAAATACGTGGGAGGTATATTTATTTTATTTGTTGACTATACATAAAAAAAAACTTGCTGTAGTATAACACTTAATAGATAAAATCCTAATAGTTTATATAATTTATTCATTAAACAATAGAAACAATTAATCTTTATAATCAAATATTTTTAAAAATTATTGCAAGATTAATAATAGAAAAATTATCATATAAAAATTATGGTAAAAGGCGCATATGTAATGTATGCGCAATAATTATGTATAGACGAAATTAATATATATTGAATCGACATTGATATTGATATATTGATTTTTGGGAATCGATCGCTGATAATATTTATTAATGTTCTTTTTTTTTTTTAACAACTAATTTAAACATTTCATTTTTATACAGTAAAATTAAAAGTTTGTATATCTAATTTATAATTTACATCAAATTACCGCGTTGATTTTGAATAATTTTTATTATTATATTATATACATTATTATTAAGTATTATAAATTATGTGCATCGTAATATATTAATAATGAAAATGATATACTCATAAAAAAATGTACGCATAGTAATAATGATCAAATCTACCAATCAAATCATTTTAATTATTTGTCAAATTTGAAGATAATTAGAACTGTAAAGATGAAAACTATATTGGACATATATGAAAATAAAAGAAAAACTAAAAGAAATATTTTGTTTTAAATGAACAGCGATTATTATAAAATATGTTTCCTTTTCAAAATTACAAATATTCAATTCTTAATATTATGAATTAAATGTACTTTATATGAAATTATTATATTTACTTAAAAAATTAATTATTGTACAATTTATGATTTAATATGACTTAAATTCTCAATATTATACCTAAAGCTCTAACATAGAATTAAAAAATTATTGTTAATTATATAATTATTGAGGTGCAGGAATGTACAATATTTCTCCATAAAAATTTAAAATACACGTAATTACATAAAAATGTAGTTTTTACGGCTGGAAGGGAATGAAAGCGAATAAACATAGAGAGCAGAATAAGAAATTTTTTAATCTTCAAGTTCTTTTTAATAAGACTGTTTTATCTACATAATTTACATTACATGGAGTGAAGTTAAAGAGAAAAAATTAAAATCCAGAACTTCTACGAAGACAGTTGTTACATTTATGTTTTGCAATATTGCAGTAGCGGTAATATAAATTATTTTATTTAATAGATATAAAACATTTTTTATTCTTAACAGATACAAATAACTTCAAAAATTCCTAATGAACAAACAATCAATTTTAAACAGCACTTTCATTTCATTAATTTTTGTACAAATTAAAGCAAACATCAATTTTCTTTCGATATTGTATTCATGTGACAATGTATTTATACCGCAGTCTATCGCAGCCAGTAAATTGTTAAGAATTAATTAATATCTTTCAAGAAATAAGCCCAACTTGTTTCATGTAAGTTAATGAAATCTTTTCCTTTTTCAATTATTCTAAACATATGTGTGAAGACTGAAACTGGAAACAAGCAAGAATGCAAGTCAGGCATAAACGTCATTTTTCTTTTTAATACTACTCTCGTCATTATTCGCTGCTAATGAAGTTTGACTTAGCCATGCACTAATAAACACATTTACATGTATTCACATCTAGAAATCTAAATTTTTCTATACAAAAAGTTTACTTTTTACCGTCTAATATAAACAATACATTTTCGTAAAGTCATTAGCATGCGAAGAACGGGGTTAACTTATATTGTGTGGATTATCTAAGTATAAAAAATTTTCATTAAGTCGACTTCATACCGGAAATTAATGATAACGTAAAATTTCTAAAGATCTTCGAATCAGTGAAAGTAAATGAAAGCGAAAAATGCAAAGAATGTGCAGTTATATATTTTTGCATTGTGATTTCTTTTCGTTATTCTTGATTATCAACGATTAATTTAAGCAAGTAAGTTTCCTGTTTGATTACGAAACTGAAATTACAACATAATTAAAAAAATCACAATAAATTTAATAAAAATTGTAATTATTGCATTCCATAATTATAAACACATTGAACCATAGGTAAATTTAGAATATTTTTTTTTCTATTCATGATTATGTATATTACAAATTTCTATCTGGAATACTTAATCTTAACTTATGGTAAAAAAAATTTGTAAAAATTGAGTTTACTACATGCAATTGAATTACTCTAATATAATTAAATAATTATTTCATTTTATTATAAAAAAATATGAATTCTAACTTTCTTTATATGGTTTAACAGCTATTTCATCATATAATAGTACAGCATTCGTTTAGTGAAGTATATGTTGTACAATATTATAGCATATTTTTGTTGTGAGATGAAAAATTTACAAACCTATTTGCAAAAAGAATGCGTTTCCAAAATTAACAATAGCTCAGCTCAAATTCATGCAACTTTAATAATAGAAATAAATAATTAATAATATAACGGCTCAAGTAATTCATCAATTATTTGACTTCTGTATAGTTTAAATTGTTTAATTTAATTCTATAAGTTCATTTTCTACAAATAATTTTTTTATAAACTAGATTAGTCTGCACTTTAAATAAAATTATTAATATTTATAGTTTAATTAAAATTATTATTATTTATTAATATTAATATTTAGGAACGAATAATTTTAACACATTTTCATTGTCCTACTATAGACATACATTTGTATAAATATAAATAATTTTTGTATTTCAATTTTTTTTAAACTGATTAAAATATATAAAAAATTGCTATTAAGTTTTTCAACTAATTTATTATATGTTTTTATAATATTGCGTAATTAACGTTAAGTATTTTTCAATTTTATTACATTGACAAATCTTTATGTGTCCTTAATATTTTCTATTATTTATTTTATTAAAGTATATTATAGAACGTACAAGTATGTAGAAATTTTAAATATAAACAAGTTTAACTATTGTAAATAATAACGTTGAAACCCCATTTGGATTGTGGTAAATGTTTATCAACCACATAAGTTTTATTTACACATAGATTAATGTCAAATTTCGTTATTACCTTTTTTTTAATAGCTTCTAGTATTTTATTCAATAGATTAGCAACCAATTTAATTAAAAATTTACTCTTAGGCTATAAATTATGAAAATATTTTAAGAGTTCATAATCTATGTAGTTATATATACATGGAACATTGAGTATAAGATACAGTTATCTTTTCCCAATTATATAATTTCTTATTAATATAAATATATATAATTAATTTTGAATTCTTTCATGTTATTTATTAAAATACTTCTAAATACTCCATATTGTAACTAATTAAATATTTTTCATCATATTTGAATATCTTAATATCTTATATTTATACGAATTTATAGTTTATATTATTATTTTATCATCACATTGGGATTTCTTAGTTAGTGAATAATAGATTTCAATCGTTATTTCTTTGAGTTGTGAAATTTATTTAAATAGAGTATCTCGGTATAATAATTTCTCCCGATATTAGTGATTATTCAATTAAAGTCTTTCATCTTTCTTATATGCACTAAAAAAAAAAAAAAAATGAAATATAAATAATTAAATGTTTTCCATATTTATAACCACATTACTTGTTATCTCTTTTTATACTGTGTATTCGCATTAAATTACGCATAATGTTACTACGTAAGTTTTACGACTGAAATAAAATCTATTTTCATTATTAAAACAGACCATAAGAAATAAATTGATTTTAATTAATTTTTTAAAGGAAAAATTAATTATCATGTACTCCTATTTGTTTAACTATTTCGAAAATAAGTAAATACAGATTTAAGGAGGTTTTTATTTTTTTATAAAACTTTTTATACACTGTTTTAATACTTTCAAATTTGTTAAAATTTTTTTCCTTTGTCTATCGCTTGTGCGCATTAATAATTTCCCATTGCAACTTTAACTTATAGAATAAGAAGTTCTCGTCGAAACTTTATCAATACTCACTTTTAAACAGAAGACAGTAAGAATCAAGTTCTTCGTAATTATAATTAATTATATTTGATGAGAATGGTAATTATTCATTTTTATATTGATATACTAATATATTATAAGAAAAAAATGAATTTATTTGAGAATATCTCATATTATATCTCATAAAATTTATTTAAGAAATATGTACGTATAAAATTTTCTTATTTATCCACAATATCTATCCACAAAGTTAATAAGTAAGTTAATAAAGAAATTATTCGAATATAATATTAATATATAGATTTTTTACGAATTATCATTACACAATCAATTATAACCAATTATATTTATATAATGATTATATACGATCAAGACTAACCGTATTAAGCTTTTTAAATATAATATATATATATATATATATATGATGGTGATTTAAATATGATATTTATTATTAAATTGATTTTCTGAAAATTTATTAATTTAATCGTGTTAGTGCATTAGCGATTTCATACTATTTACCTTCAACTCTTGTATAATGCACTCAAGGGAATCAATAATAATAATGCGTTTTGTCGCTTTGGATATCGATAGGCTTGGACTCGTTCATTATTGGTATGTCAAAGTTGATGGGTGGGTAAGGTAGTTCCGGTTTTGCGGCGAGGATTATCATCCTTTCGTTTTCGTTGCACCTGTTCTTATGACTCGGTTCGATGGATAACATCTAAGCGGTTCTCTCGAACTCGCATTGTCTTTATTTTTTTGTATCTCTTTTTGTAATTTTTTATTTTTACCGACAGATATACATTTGTACTTGTAAAACGCTTTTGTAAAAATAATAGCAACTTATCTCGATAATCTCGCTTTCGTTATTCTATGCGATTACAGTATGCATGTAATATTGAAGTATAGCCAGCTTCACCAACAGTACACATTTAAAGTGAGGGTTCTGCATTGCTGGAGCCACGTGGCAAAATAACTTCTATAAGTTTAATCAAAATTTCATTTTGTTTTATTATAAATTTCTTGAGAATCCCCTAAAATTTGAATGAATTTTTTTTTTCACCTTTTTTTTTTTACATAGAATAGTTATATTGAAATAAGAATTTTTTTTAATGATACTAATTTATTATTCGTTGGTGAATTCTTTATTTTCCTGCACTTTCATCCGAGTTAGTTTCATTAAAAGAACTAATTTAATTAATCAATTTGAATGGTTCTCTAAAAAATAATACATTTAGAATGAATTTTATAATTAATTTGTATTATTGCAATTATTGTTGTTATTATTACTTATATCATTGATCTTATTATAAATTGTACTAATATTCTATTTCAGTAACATACTCTATAATATACAATATATTAATGTATTTTGATTATGCACCTTAAGTCTTCAATTGCTTTAAACTCATTAAACAAGTACATTGAAAACAAAAATATATTTAAATTTTCTTAATCCTTAAAATGATTCATTTCATTTTAAAGTATCTGATATTAAATAAAATATTAAGAAAATGTATTGATATTTATATATCAGATTTCTAATCAAATCTTAATTATATTTTTTAAACCCGTAGCGTTATACTGAACAACAATATGATCCTTATATTATGTTAGTATTAAGTTATTTTCTTATTATTATTAAATTTAATAATTCTATTCAAAACACTATCAATCAATCAAAATTATAAATTTCTTTCACTAGTATCTCCAATTGTATATAATTATATTTTATACGATATTATTATTTACAATTTGTAAAATGAACTATAATTTTATATAATAAAGAAAAAATTATAGTATATATTACATATATTGTTGAAAGTACGACAGTTTTTTCAAACAGCTATTATACAAGTTATATGACATTTAAAAATATTAATAGTCCCTTATCAATCAAGCAATAAGTTTTTGCAGCAAATTAAGTTTGACTTTCCATTTATCATAAAATTATTAGATCTCTAATATATGATTAGGAATGGCTCGTTCACTTTCAATTATTTTTTACACTGAAGTAATAAACTTCCTGTAAAATATAACGGTTATTATGTTGAAATTTTTATATCATAATGACTCCTTTTTTTACCAATTGTCTTAGAAATGAAATATATATATATATATATATATATATATATATATTGATTTACATATGAATTTCAAAATAATTATATATAACTGCTCGATGGACTTGATAACTTAAAACATTATTATTTATAAAATAAAGTAAAATGTTTTAAACGAATCGGTAAATCTATTATGTTCTAATCTCTTGATTATTTGTCATATAAATAAAAATATATATATTATCATATAACGCAACAGCTCATAAAATAATTTTCTATCACTGTAATGAATATTAGTATATTTCGATTTCAGATCGGCAATAAAAGCATAAAAACGTTGAAACAGGTTTTAATTAAATATTTTTATTATATTCAAATTCATTAAATTCTTAAAATCTTGAAACATCATAAGATCTTGTATTAACACGTCATTGAAATTTTCTCTACATCAAGCATTAAAATTGAACTAAGTAATGCAATCAAAATACAAGAAATACTAGATCAACTTTCACATAAAAATACCACATTTCTGTTTTGATTAAACAGATATTTAATTTTATGTATCTGCGTATCTATGCATATCAATAGAAACTAAAATAATCATACAGTAAGTAGTATTAGGTACATCGGAATTTAAAAATAATTACTGTTACGTGTATTTCAATTTTAAAAATGAATGTTCTCAGAACAAAAAATTTATGTTGCGTTCATTAAAAATTATCCCAATTTTGTCGAAAATAAGGACCAAAAAAGGTTTTACCAGTTAAAATGAATAATTATGTTCCAATATTAATATTTAATTGCTGCCAAGCAAAATCTTTTCCAACCTACTTAATTGTGTAAAATTTGTTTCCATGAATACACGTAATAAGAAATATGATTTTTATTATAAAATATTAACCAATCATTTTTAAATAACGAGTATCCGAGTTCTCGATGTATAAATTAATATAAAATGGATCTTTGCTTTAAATTCTAAAACATTTTATTTTATTACAAAAGAGCAATTCAACATTATTAGTATTACCAATTCAAATAAAATATCACTTTAATGAATGAAGTTTTAAATAAAGAAATAGCTTTTCATTAAACGTATGATTATCTGTTGGAAATTTTATTAACAAGACAGTACTAATCTAAACTTTAAATAAGAACAAATTGTTTCATAAACATTAGATACGTAATTGTAAAGTTTATATATAAGAAATAAATTATCAAGTTTTAAAATAAAGTAGATTATTTTTTAATTAAATACTCTGAATTATAAATTTTATTTCAGAATATAAAAAAAAGATCTTATAATTACTTAATCTGGATTATAATTTATTTTACTAATTTTATTTCATAGAGTCCATTTTGCTCTTATACTTATGATTATGATTCATAATTGCACGAAGATTAATGAAACTAACATTGTATATCGTAAAGTTTTCTTAGTATTAATTATAACTAAAGAATAAATCCAATAACCATATGTAATAGATAACTACAAAATATAAAAAAAGATTATTTTATTACACATTACTTTATAACTTATAATATAATTATGTTCTCTAGTATTTCCTTTCTGTATATTAAACAAATTAATTTTCAATCTATCTTCAAATAGAGAAAAATGTAATTCTTCATTCTCTATGATGAAAAATATAATCATAGCCCTCGTGATATATGTATGAAAATGATGTAGCAATAATTTATTATAAAATCTAGATAAACAGTTGATCAAAAAGAGTTAGTTTTTTTTTTTATATTTACGTAAGTTCAAAATCAACAAATTTCCGAAAGTTATTTAGTTAATTATATCAAATTGCATATCGCTTATTCCAATTGTGAAATAATAAAAATAGATTTATAAATAAAAATTAGTATACGACTCTAATAGTATTTGAAATACGTTTTTATTATTAGTTGGAAAATTTATATGATAACCAGTAATTTGCATAGCCCCTTATAAACGCAAACCGACACACCTTGAAGTATAAACGGATTTCTAGTTAAGGAGCATTGTAACTATGATTACTTAATTTAAATGAATGTATAAGACGTATAATTAAAAATTATTATATATATATATATATATATATATATATATATATATATATATATATATATACTGATGCCAATTATCAAATTGTTTACTATAAATTTTACAACTAAAAATAAATACATTTTAAATTATCAATTTACAGAAGAAAACAGATTTTAAATCATTAAGTACAACTTTATTTGTTCAAATTTACATTTCAAAATAATTAATAATGATATACATTTACATATTATCGTTTCGCTATTTTAGAAGCACTACCCAAAAATTGCTATATTAACAATGACATTAGAATGACTATTTTTAATGATATACATAAAATCTTTTCTTTTTAAACAATTTTGATAATTTGTATTTGATAGTAGAAGTCTATCAGTTCTGATTATTAGAAAATCCTTCAATTCTTTAAATATAAATTAATTACTTTTCTTAATTCTAAACATGTACAAATTGTATTTTCTAATCGTCTTATTTTAATTGTCTCATATGTTCTCTTAAGTATGCTAATTTGTTTTTTTAGTTCAATTTTTAGTTCAATATCCTTATATATTATTATATTTGTAAAATCTTTAATACTCTATTACATCTAATTACAAATAATTTTAGATCAATCCGTTGACACTGTTCAATTTACTAGCAAAATAGAAAATAGATAAACTTATATCGCCGTTAAATTATGCTCAATATTATATGCATATTTTTTAAATCTCGAAAACGATATTGTAAATTTTAAACAAATATGAATGAAAAATATATCACAATTAGCTACATTATAAATGATAGTTTATAAAAAAAAAAAAAATTAAAATTTGTTAAATTTACTGCATTAGGTAAATTCGAAATATTAATTTCTCGTGTCTTTTTCTTTTCCCTAATGTTTATAATGAATTTCCCCTTTTTTGCTCTAAAATTCATAAATTCCTTTTTTTTAATTACTATTTGTTACACGCTCAAGAGATCTTAATTTATAATTTAATTACATTTGCAATATTGTGTAAAGTAAATAATATTCCATTTCATAATTATATAATTTCCTGTACCACCTACTTTGTTTCACTTGTACAGAATATTTTTCAAAAAATTTTATATTATCAATAGTGTTGTATGATATTTTTAATAAGCATAAGTTTCAAATGCTTACAAAGATATATATGAATTTATTATGGATTATTGTTAAATAATATTGATAGATCTATATTAATAATGGCATTAAACACGTGTATAATATTATTAGTTCACGTATTGAACTTTCCAATCACGTACCGGTAATCAGCATTTTCATACTTATGTAATAATATTTTAACGTAAATTTCTTAAATATAGCTTTTTCCTATAGTCATTTGTTATGGCCCATTACTTAGTATATTAATTGCTTTTATTTCTTTTATAAACTTATTGTATATATTATTATCAACTTGTCCGTTCCTATTAATAATGTTATGTAATTCTCTATAAAAAATTAAATCTAAACAACGACTAGAATTTTTTTTCTTTACTGCCTTATGTATTATTATGCAATTTAGCGAAATCTTTATTTACCTGTCTAAACATAATCAATAACTTTGTAAAATACATTAGAAATAGCATGAGCAATAATAGATCGATAAGATATTGAAAAGTTTAAATAATCAAACTTATCGAATCGATTATTAAATGACTTATTTAAATTTTCTGAAATTCAATAACTTGATATATTTAATCATATTGAATTCTATAATTTTCTTGTATATTGCTCCTAAATGCTTAATGCTTTTTTTTTTTTTTTTTTTTTTTTTTTTTTTTTTTTTACCATATATGTACATAGAAAATAGAAAATTTATCTTTATTTATAATATTTTATATTCCCTCATTTTTATTTACATGTAAAAGATTCTATAATTATTATGGGGACAGTTATATTTACTATTGTTTGTAAATTTGCATATTTTGTTTAATTATAAATTATCTACAAAAGGAATATTATAAAAGAAATAGAATTTTATCATTAATGCCATTGGTACTTGGTGATCAATTATGTTTAATCTCTATACTTTAATATCTATATTATGATTATGATAATGCAGTATGGACTTTAAAATATTCATAATAGTTTTTTCAGTAGTAGTTTAAAAAAAATTACGAATACATGAGCGTTTAGCAATATAATTTACTTTAATGACTATAAGTGCAATAACTATAAGTGACCGTGACAACCAACATAACCGCAGATCATAATTTAAATAATAAATTGATAAAATTTAATAAATGTCTAGGAAAGTGCAAATTAATTTGATTAATTTCTACATTAATGCATAGCCGTTGGTGCATTTGTACGGCGAATTTAACGAGGACTAATCCATACATTAAAATCATTATTATCAATTATAAGAATAATTACAGCAATTGCGTATTGCATGTCAATAAGTAAATAAGAAATTTAATAAGGCCCGCACTTACGTAAAAAGTGAAAAGAATGAATTTATGATGTTTGAAAAATTGTTGGTCGTAATAAAAGGTAAAAAAATAAGGACACTCGAGTGAAAAGTATCTCATAGTTATCTGCTGGCGTAGTATGAATTTCCTGAACTGCTTTACATTAACCATGTGAGAATTAAAATAAAAGCCTACTAATCATGTTTAGATCAAGATATAAAGCACTAACAAAATGTAATTTAGGTAACATAATTGATAACATAAATGCGTCATCGCTTGTATTGTCCGTTGTGAGTGTGGAGAAGTGTTGCAAGGCAATAATTTTAAAGGAAATTTCGTGGCAATGCGATAATAAAAGTCGTCGCGAAGCCAAGAAGAATGATGGGTTCTATATTTCCTTTTGAATATCGCGATTACTTTGAAATTGCAATTGTCTGCAGCCGCCACAGAGCTAACAATAACAATACTTAAATCCTTTGCCCACTATGCGCAAGCAAATTTATTTGCTATTTCACGACATTTTTCGACATATTTCGCGACCTCGATAACTCAAAGCATTAAATATTTTGATAGAGCATTCATCATCGATCGTGCAAGCTTAAACGAACTGGTAATAAATTTAAGCTCTTGTGCCCTTTACGTTATTGCAAAATCGTCACTACTTATTCATTCAAATAACATTCGCATCCAATAGACACAATGTTCATGACTTGGAAATTGTTTTCTAATTATTTGATAAATATTTTTTTTCTGAAAATATAGTGATTTAAAAAAAAAAATTTTTTTCATTATGACCACATTGAATAATACGCGATTAACATTGTGCCGAGGCTGGTTTTCATCTTTTTATGATCGTTACATCAGTACGAGAAGATACTTTATTAAATGAGTATCATAATATCTTGGCAAGAAAGTGGATTAGCAGCGACTGCAATCCATATGATCATGAGGTACTTTATGTTTTGTTTAACTTGATGTTGTAACGCGTCTGCGAGTATGAATACGTCGGATGCAACCATTGTAAGTCTGGAGTGCCGAAAGAGGAAGACAATTAACTAGTTCCCATGCAGACAGAGAATGTTGGTCATTTCGTGGGTAAAGAAGAGGGAATGCCAGTAAGATGTTTGAGTACTTTGGGCTTCAATTTATACTTGACAACTCAGACTTTTAATTAAGCCAAGCCGTAAAACATCTCCCGACCTGCTTAATAAATTGAATTATTGATTGTTGTTTTTTTTTCTCCTTTCAGTTTAAAATAGTTCATAGGTGTGCCGCAACAAGTCGTCATTATTATAAATCTGTATCACGAGTTCTGTAATTACGTTCGGTTATTTTAAATAAAATATACGCTACTTAATTGTGAAATGCGGCAATGGCATTCGTATAAGTAAACGAATCCATGATTTTCCCTTGTGAATTTTCTAATCAATTTTTTCAATTTTTCAATTGCTGATTACGATTTTACTTTCAAGTGTGTGACATATTTCATTTAATGTCATTATTCGAATGTGACAAAACTTTGTGTATATGATTCTATTTTTCACAGCATCATTTTTTAATGCCGATATATTAATAAATAGCGTTTCAATTATTATAAATTAAGATAGATAATTGGAGGAAATTAAACCCTGTACAATGTAGCAGAAATTCGTAAGATACGCGTATAAATAAATAAATAAATAAAGTAATATACGAATAATAGATATTTTATGCAATGATGTGCTGTAAAAGAGAATGAAAAATCAGTAATTTTATTGATCGTATATTTAGAAAATTATACGTGTTTATACAAATAGCAAGTATTATTTAGGCATCGATGAATTTATCATTTTCTCTTCCTTTTTAGTATCCTAACGACAACGAGAGAACGGAAAATATTCTTCAAATTCACAGATACAGATGCTTGGTATTGTTACATACAAAACTGCAATTAATTACCAATCGTCGCTTGAAGGTGTAGTAACTTTTTCAAGTTCTTGGCATTTAATATCCAGCACAAAGCTCTACAATTAATTCTATCTAATGATCGCATCTAACGGCAATCCAACTATAATTAAAATATTCTCGAAACGTCAGTCAATATATTTATCGTAAAATCCAGTCTACAGAGTAATTATTAATAATTTCGCACAATGGATGAATTACGGCGGAGCAATTTTAGCCGATAAATGAAGCAGCATCGAAACTTTCATCTTCGAGCGTGCGTACAGCATTTTGCGAATGATATTTTTTCTCGCGCCTGTCTATCCAACGTCATAGAAAGTCTTCGCCTCATAGGAAAGAATATTCGCAAAGTGTGCCAAAACGCTAAATGCTAGCGATAAACCATCTTAATCGCCCGTTGCATATTAATAGGGAGTAGCAGAGGCGAATGAGCAGAGAGCGAGAACAAGAGTCTCGACGCCTCGCAACTATCCGACGGGCGGTGGGGGGTGTGGTGTAGGGGCGCTTGATAGTGTTGGGGTGTAGGGGGTTGGGGGGGGGGGGGGGGGGAGGAGC
>NW_011948429.1:5096104-5254370 GCF_000503995.2 Ceratosolen solmsi marchali
GGGGGGGGGGGGGGGGGGGGGGGGGGGGGGGGGGGGGGGGGGGGGGGGGGGGGGGGGGGACATCGGAACAGCGCGCACATGCGAAATATCCCCGTAGGAAATTGCGCGATGTAATAATTGTCCTGTGGGAGTGACTCAAGATATTCAGAAGCAGTGTGGAGAGGTTGACGTGCCACAATAGCCCCGTGTTGCTGCATAGTATGGGAAAGAGCGACCATTGTTACACATTTTACAGTTTACTACTTCTGTTCTTAAATGCCCCCTTCAACTCCCACGTGGCTTTCACTTGTCCCCGCGAATCTCAAAGTCTCGTCTCCGCGTCTTTCTGTGTCCCCGCGCACGCCGTAATAGTAACAGATTTTGCGCTTGCCTCCGCCTTCTTGGACTACGCCTTTTACTTCCTCCGTGTATGTCAACGTGTGCGTTGGTGATTGCACGCGTGATTTTATGTCGATACTCCCTCCGGGTGTATGCACTGGCTTGTTATCTTTCCATTACTCAAATTATAACACATTGTTAAATAAAAATCCTTTTCTCTTGTTCTCTTGGGACGAAAATCGTTATAAGCGCGTCAGTCTGTTCTTTGAAATTTTTTTTACAGTGGAGTGCCTTAATAATGTTTTATCTCAATCTTTATACGAATGAAATTAGAAATATTCTCTTTAGTCATTCGAATTCCTTTTGAAATAAAAATAGGCTTTGTGAAAGTGATATTTGTATATAACTTCTTTCTTTCATCTCTCTTTTTTTTTTTTTTTTTTTTTTTTTTCCCTTTTTTTTCACTTTTTCGTCAAACAAATACAATTAGCTAATTATTAACAATAAATATACATCTAAACAAATTATATTTAAAAATAATAATATCGTCAAAAGCTTTATTCTTCTTTTTTCTTCTTCTTTTTTTTTTAAATGCTACAACAATTTTAATTTAAATTAAAAAATATCTTCTTTTTTTTTTTTTTCTATTAATGAATTCTATTATTAATGTAAAATAATAGAAATTGTATTTTGTCGATGAAGCGATGAAATTCCAATTTAAAAATAAAATATGTAGTACAATGTAATAGTCAAACCGTTTTAAATTAATTAATAACAATTTAATATTTAAAACATTACATTATATATGTTGTTCATATATTTTCATTTTAAAATTGTTTATGAAAATATTAATGTTTATTAGAATATCTATTTCTTTATGTTTTTTTTTGTTTTTGTTCTTTTTTCTTTGTTTTTGTTTTTGTTTTTTTTTTTAATAAATTAGGCAATTACAGTACACGTATATGCAATGAAGAAAAAAATGTTGATAATCACAATTCGTATATTTATTCGATTTGTTCCTCACCCGTCCCTCTAAATTTTATAATAAATGCCCATTAATTATGAAAATGCAATGGGTAAACTGGGGTTTGCATATAATACGTTTACAAAACCTTCCTGTCCCCTTGCGAAAGGAAAACAAGGTTTTTGTGAAATAAAAAAAAAACGAAAAAGAAAAAGAAAAACAAATAATAAGAAAATGCGAGAGAGATGAAAAAACTGACAATGCGATTGTCCCAGCACCTCCACAAACTCATTCTACATTAATCAGCACTACGTCGTGTCGAAGACATTCTCGTCTAGGAAGGGACAGAATAATTTTGGGGGGTCGTCAAGGTTGGAAGCGCCGAGAAAGATGGAGCGGTGCGCGCGCAAGAGGCAGCAACGTGGGAGGGTGGTGAATAAGTATTGTGTCACTCTATATATAACGGCACGCAACACCCCGCTCACATCATTGTCAACATTCACCGCATACGCGGTACCATGGTTTACACCTCAAAGGTACAACATTGATTTCTGACAAATAATTTCTACTTTCAGTGGATCAGTGTAAATTTTTTCGTCGTTTGTGCTCGAGATAAATAACGTGTCGTACGGTTGATATAAATATTGAGTAAATAATTAAATACAGCAACGACTATGAGGACTACGAAGACGACGACGACGACGACGACGACGACGACTCTAAGCAATAATAGTGTTACAAATAAGCACGCGTTTAATTGTTATTTCATTTTATTTTTATAATTTTTCATAGCCACAGTGTAATAGTTGCCGAAACAATTTTAATAATTGCATTGACAATGCAGCAGAATTAAATGTGATTGTCAAATTAAAATTTTTGACTTGTTGAATAATAATTTTGGATGTCAATAGTTTTCGTTGAATATTATTGCGATTGAAAGATTTTAATTACATCTACTAGTTTTCTTACTTAAGAAATAACCTTATGAACTAACTTTCTTTTGAATTATCAAATATAAGAAATCTTTGTTAATATTGCCTAAATCTCTAGCAAATTTTTACTTTGCACAAATATCGATCGAATATATTTTAACAACTATAATTTGCGTAATTTCGATGATTTCTTAAATAATGATAAAAAGCTCGTTACCGCGTATCGTAATATATTCATGTTAAGAGTCGCGTAAAGATCTTTTGTTTTATCTAATTATCCATAAAGATAATAATGATAATCGTTTGGAATACGATTTTGTATTCATAATTATTTTTTTATTATTGATATGTTTTAAAACAAAAAGAAAAACAAATTTTTTTAAGATGACTACATGGCTGTTAGCGTTTCTCTGCTTTGCAAGCGCTGCCTGCACAAATATAACAGATCAGCAGACATCTGAAAGTCAGCATGATCAGCAAGTTGCTATTCTAAAACAAATTCGAAAGCTCAACGAAGATGGCTCATATACGTATGGATACGAAGCTGGCGACGGATCATTTAAAGTGAGTAATTACATAGAGCACGTAATTAATGAAATTGATTGTGCATTATTTTCAAATGCATACGAAGCTTTAAATATATGAATGGTGAATTGAAAAAAAAAAAATATTTTTTACTTTAAAACATAGCTTCGACTTTTCAAAAAAGTGTATATTATAATTGTTTAATACTTGTACGTAATGTCCTCCTTATATAACAAATATTACACGTGACTTTTTATATACCAAATTTTTCGTAAATTTGAATATATCTCTTTAAATATTTAATTATTATACATTTGTATAATTTTAAATGTTTTTTTTTATATTATATATATATATAATTTACCTTTTTTTTTCTTTTTCTTTTTTTTTTTTTTTTTTTTTTTTTTTTTTTTTTAAATGAATTTTATCGGTTGACGATCATTGTAATACTCAATTTACGCAAATTTTGTACATTTGCATTAAAATTAAGGTGCTTGGTACAAAGTTAAAATTGAATATTAAACATTCATTGTAAATTACTTCATAAGTGTCAAAATGGAATGGTAACATTTGCTAGGTTGAGAGCCGCGACGTGTTAGGCAACATCAAGGGTACGTTCGGTTTCGTCGACGCCACTGGCGAAATAAAGAGAGTCTCGTATTCCTCTTCCAATGGAACAGGCTTTATATCAACCACCGTCTCGCCATTACAGGAACAGATATCCGTCGTCCAGAGTATACCACGTAATCGTACTTCAACCACCAGGAAACCTAATATCTATATGACATCTAGAGAACCGGATACAAAAGCCACGGTGGTCCAGTCGATACCGAGGACACGAAAACCGACGACCTTACCGACCATTACTACCACAACAGCGACGACTACGGAAGGTTCTTCTAGGCCCAGCTACATGCGACCCAAGGGCAGACACCGTTTCATAATCAATGGTCAGCAGCGCCCCTTAGTACTCGAAGAGGATGAAGTACTCGACGAAGATTCTCAAATTACGCGACCCAGTGCTGGTGACAAGAATACAAGTATGCGAAGAGTCATATTTACGAAGCGGCCGCTAGATCAAAATTTACGTCCTATTACCGAAGAGTTCGAAGATAAAGAGGAGGAGATAAAAATTACCACGGGCAATTCATTGAGAAGACAGCTTCAGGAGGAAACTACTAAAGCAGCGCCGGTCGTTGAACAGGAGGAAGATCAAGCTGATATTTACGGAGGAGCTTTATCCACATCCCGACCACTATTTACCACGACGACACCACCGCGAGTTGTTCAAAGAGTATCTGGACTCAGACACGATCGTCAAAAGCACATTTATGTTAATGAAGATAACGGCCCGATAAAGTTGGATGAGGATCAGCGTGTTTATGAACAGCAAGAGTCGAAGCAACATCAGCAGGAGGATCGCAACACCGCGCAACAAATACTTATACGTACAACTACGAGACCTCCGACTCCCGAGGCGAGAGATTACATACGTCAGAGTCCCGAACCTCTTTATCTTCGTCAACAGCCCGAAGGCTATATACGGGATATCCCGAGCGGTGGGATTCTCGTTCAAGCCCAAGGTAATCATTTGGATGAAGATCCGACTTATCGGCAAATACCCTTGAGTAGGCTACTTCTGAGGTCGGAATTCAATAGACTTTTGCCGATAAATCAGCAACCCTTGTACTCGGGTGCAACCGATGCTAACGTTCATTATATTACGGATTCGCCGCCGTCGGCTCAAGAGCAAGAGGAAGCAGCGCCACGAATTCCGATAAATCCGGCTTATTTAGCCCGACAGAGGGCTGCTTATCAGCGTCAACTACCATATCCCGAAGGCATAGTAGATCCTCGACGAGCTCTTCTGCGACCGTTGCCTCAACCATTGCCCCAGAATGAGCGAGAGTATCAGAGTATAGGACCGGACTACCCCTACAGGTCGAGCCAACTTGTTCTGCCTCCCGAGCCGCCGAATCCCATTGCGCCGCCTCTAAGTCGTCGGGATTTCCAAATACTGTTGCGACGTCTTTTGGTTAGCCAGTATGGCATTCAAGCTCTTAGCTATCCAAAAACTTATCTCGAAGACGCATTGTACGACCAGCAGCCTTATCCGTCTTACCAGCCCGCTTATCAAACACCGATTCCCAGAGCCGAAGTCCCTTATCCTTCGGAGCCTGCAGCTCCCACGGCACCAGTGGCTCCAGTAGCGCCAGTCCCCCCACCGCCGTCATACCCAGAACGAATCCCTTCAAGAAGAGCCCACATGTATTCCAGGGCTATTAATCCTCTCTACCAGCAGAACCAATACGAAGAGTATCCCGAGCCTCGATTTCAGAAACGTGTGTATAGGCAGAAGTTTTATACAGCGGAAGTACCGGACGAGGCAGAGGAAATCTTACCGCCGCAAATTAGAGAAGCCTTATTACTGAGGATGTTGCAATTAGCCATCAACGCGGAGAGGCCCATTGCCATGTCGAATACCATAGCAAGTACGACATTACCGTCGCCGCTTAGATATCGCAAATCGGGACCAGTGAGAAACGTGCAAATTTTAGGAGAGGACTTGGATGAAAATAAAATGAGAAAGAAAATTTAGAAAGTCTTTTATTTGTTGTAAAAAAAAAAAAAAAAAAAAAAAAAAAAAAAAAAAAAAAAAATAAAAAAGAAAAAATCTACAATTACTTGACAAAGTATTCAATTTTCATTTAATTTTAAATATCACCGTTTTATTTATTATTGAAATTCATAAAAGCTATTTCGACATAATCATACTTATAACTCAATAATGCACTATTCTTATTACGTATACGTTTAAAAAAAACGAAAAAAAAAAAACAAAAAAAACAACACCAAAAACAACAACAAAAAACAACAAAAAACAAGAAAAAAAACAAGAAAAAAACAACAAAAAAAACAACAACAAAAAAAACAACAAAAAAAACGATAATTTTTTTAAGATTTTTTTGCTATTCAAGAGTTGAGAAAAATTTTGTTTTACACGTTCGTTTAAAAACTGGCGACTGCGTCTCATCCAATGCAATATTGTCCATTGCTTCTCATAACATAAATTCAATTACTTCTCTTTCATACCTTAATATTAAGTCTAATATTATTCTCTAAGCACACGCATCCCTTCATTCAAGCGGACACGCTCATTTATAAGATATCTTAAGATCGCTAAACATCGTTGTAAATACGAAGAATGATGTAAACTGTAATGTAATATAGATTTATATGGCCGCGCGTTTTTCGCTATCCCCTCCCTTCTCTTCGTCGTCAAAATAAAATAAAGACAAAATAAGATTAATTGGATAAGACAGAGTGTGAGAATTCATTTCGTAAGTCTAAAAAAAAAAGCCTACAGTACCTCACCTCCTACACAGGCAAATATAATGACGTACTATTTGGTGTGTCGGTACTAATTAGCATCGCTGCTCACCAAATTGTTGCAACACGTGCAGCTGTTGGACTGAGCTGCAGGGCGTAGTTCCATGGGATTTTCACGTGAAGTTCAACGCATTGAAATCTGGCGCTCGCGTGTAAGTAGGCTATATGGATAGATTTTTTCGTGATTCGATGTGTGGGGCCTCGTGGTGTGGCTCATTTTACAAATGTATATCGCAGTATATGTAATTCGCTCTCCTGCGTCGCTCAAAGAGATAAACAGTGAAATGTGGAAGTCAATTCAATGTTTCCACAAGCCGGTGAGATTGCCGATGTCGATTACAAAATCCAAGAACGCTAATTATCTCGGTTTTTTTTTGTTTTTTTTTTTTTTTTTTTTTTTTTTTTTTTTTTTTTTTTTTTTTTTTTTTTTGTTGCAATCCAAATACTTTAGTACAACGAAGTCTTGTCAAATGGATATTCTATTAGCCTTATTCGCAACAATATCATATATTTGTGCTGATTGTTTCCATTAAAATTAATTGGCGATTTCTTTAGATATACTCGTAAGCTAAACGAATTTCAAATTTAGTTTTCTTAACACACTTTGCTTAATATGCATTATAAAACTATAAATGTCAAAATGCAAAATTCAAGATCGGCAATCCGATAATTCATTTCGATACCTACAATTAGACAGCTATAATAGTGATTTGGAGTAAGGTCAAATAAAACTAATGCACACATCTAAACTTCTTAAAAATAGTAATTATTATAATTTTACATTGCACTTCGGAGAATTGTCTGTTAAGTAAATGCAACACATTTATAAAATGTAAATGAACTCTTTAATATTAGTTTAAATAATTTTCAATCGCAAAAAATTATTCGTTCTCAATTGTTCTTAATTATTCGTGATTTATATCATTAACGGCATTTTAATTACTTAAATAACATAAGATTTTTCTTTAGTCACTTAAAATTAAATGTATTAAATATATATTGAAAGCAAATAAATAAAAATACTCGAATATCAAAGAAATTTAAAAGTGAAAAATTTAATAAATGTTATGATTATATTAAAATTATATTATGAATTATAAAAAAAATATGTTATACTGAAATTTAATTAATAATGCATATAAACTTATTTATGGGTTACTGGTTATGCGTTAATTTGACTGGATTTTTCATTACGATCGATTATGATTATGCATTTCTTTTTCATGTTTCTTTTTTCTTTTTAATATATGGTTTTATAACTAAATTCTTCACTTGCTGATATTCTAAAACATTTCATTCGATAAATTTAGTAACATAATAACAAAATAAAAATTTATAAGCAAATGAATTTCTACCAAGGAATAACATATATTTGAAAAATAGTATAAATAAATTCATTAATTTTATATACTAATAGCGATCCGAAATATTTAAATAATATCCGACAACTACTACTACTACTACTACTGCTGCTGCTACTGCTGCTGCTGCTGCTGCTGCTGCTACCGCTAGTACTAATACTACTACTACTGCTGCTACTACACAACAACAACTACTACTACTACTACTACTACTATTACTACTACTACTAATAATAATAATAGTAATAGTAATAATAATAGAATATTAAATTTATAAGTTTTTAACAACTCATTCGAGTAATAAATTTTTCAACTATATTTACACATTCAATATGTTTCTACGTATATAGAAAAATATTGTTTACATAGCTAGATCATATAAATAATATTTAACAATTTGTATTCGTCGTTATTTTAAAATTCGTTGGCTATAATCTCCGATGGCACATTTTTCGATTAAATTATTTAAATGTTAATAGTATTCAAATATTGTTGTAATAAAAATTTCGTCGTCCCTAAAATAATAGAATACACCATGAAAACATATCCAAGAATAATGTTTGTTTTTATCTATTTGTTAATATAAATTGTATAGAGAAAAATTGTGATTTTATCTGTATTTACATTGTATCATAGCTTGACAACATTTTTGAAGTTAAAAGACAAAACAAAAGTCATTAAGGCCGTTAAATGTTTCTAATAACATAATGCGCTAATAATTCATCTAAACAACCAGTATGAAAGCTTTTTAATATGAAATTAAATTATTTCCAACTGATTAATAATAGCAAAACTTAAAAATCACAGTTCGGTGAAAGTAAGCAACTCTTAAATTACTCGCACTGGTTACTCGTTGATGACTGAAATTTTCGAGCTCACCGACGTTGCTTCCTTTTGTTCCTCCCTCGTGTTCTCCTCCTCGTCGTCCTCGGGACCGTAAGGATTATAGGGCTCGGTTTGTACACCGACATCCTCGTAGTCAAGCTCGAGTACATCTTGCTCGTAGATGACGTCGTGACTTCGCGGTCTGGCCACTGATGGGATCCAGGGTTGTGGTACACCTTTACCCAGAGCCAGAAATACGGCGGCCGTGATCAGCAAAACGATGGATGCAACGCCGAAAACGAGCCGCCAGGATCCTGCGATCTGAATTCAATTTGACCTTTGGCATTACCAAAATTTCTTTAATAATCGTTCGTCGACTGCTTATACATCGAAAATATATATTGAAAGTTAATTAGGTTCACCGAGGATGATAACTATTCACCACTATACCATAATACCATAATATAATACTGCTTGTACGTAACGTTTATAATTTCATTTAAAAAGTGACCACCTTCATCCTCCAAATCAACAATATCATTTAGGTCTTTCAGTTTTCTACAAAACTGACGAATCGTGTCATTAATGAGCGGACTTTTTTTTTCTTTTTTTGCAAATACCATAAAATCATTCGTTGATAAATATTACTCTTGCCGCAATTTAATAACTTGCCCATTCATCTAATTAGCTCGTGCATTAAACATCCGCTCTCGGTATTTCATCACCAAGGGGATGCAAACGTCGCGCGAAATAATATTTACGATGCCGTCAGATTTTCTCCCCGACCCAATAAAATCTTAACGAGACATTGCACATTGGATTATTATTGCCCAAAGCTGGATGGAGACGATTCGCTCCGATCGAGCGCTTCATTAGGGGAAAAGCCCATGGATCGTCGGGGACCTGCCGCGAGCTCTTCGATCGCAGCTGATTTTGAATAACAAACGAGTCGAGACTCACGGAACCATGAAGCGCCTGGGTGACGAAGTAATTGGCTGCGAGGAGACCCGCGGCTCCGAGAGTCGAGCAGAGGGCGCAGGCGGCTGCTGCGCAAGCTGGAGATTCGGCAGGTGCGAGGTCGGCGATGGCCGCGAGGGCGCCCGCGGGTGCGGTTCCGCTGACCAAGAGCGCGGCAATGCCGAGCCAAGCGGCACCTAGAGCCTGGCATCCGGCGTAACCGGCGACGAAAAGAAGCGCCGCCGGAATAAAGTGCGCTACAAAATACGAGAGGAGGATTAGAGTTTTGTATCATTTTATCGTGGACGCACACGTTTGTAGCGTTTTAATTAAAAATTGTGGGAGACTCTTGTTATTTAATATATATATATATATATATATATATATATATATATATTGCAACCGATGAGCAGTAACAAATGTTCGCTTCTGATAAGTAGTTAATGCAATGTTTCACTATATTAAAGAGGGATATATTAGCAGATATATAGAAATTACAATTACAATGTAGTAATTGATAATTATTTTAATTTATGTATTAAGGTATAATTATTAGAATTAACAGTAATGACGATATAGGAGTCTCATTATAAGACAAATAATCAACGATAATAATGATACTGTCAAACTTATTAGCATTATTTGCATTTATGTGCCACATACTCAAAGATAAGATTATTAAATTGTATAGGACTTGAGAAGATCTTAAGTGCTCTTAAGGATTGTAGTTATCGTACAATTTTGTACGCCAACCTCTTTATTTTTCATTTCGTTCAAGATATTAACACGATGAATAATGAATTTATCCATTCGCTTATATTATAATTAAGATAATAATGTTTAATAAGTGTTGAGCATTATAGGCTTGTTTCCTTTTCAGAGTGAAATTTGCAAAATTACTTTAACAATCTATGGCAATTTAAAAGAATTAAAATTAAAATGCAAATATTAGAAATATTGTGAAAATTATGGCCTAATTTATAATATGTTCACTTGAATGGTTAAAGTAATGAGAAAAAAAGCATCGCAAGGCATTGTTGAACGATCGACCATATGGATTATATTGAAATAAAAATGTTGCAATTCAATTACCGGTGTATACAACGAGTTTTCTTGCCGTTGTCGTAGATACTATTTTAGATTCTCTCACATGATCAACGAGCAAACCGCAAGTGAGTGCCGCCATGAAGTGGCCAATGTGCGGCAGAGTTGTCAGTACGGAATCCTAGATTAAACAGAAAATTAAGTAATTATATGATTTTATCAAACTCGAGTGACCTGCTTAAGACGCGTCCAGGCATTCGGCAAAACTGGTCTTTCGAACGTAAACGTTGACAAAGTATTCGTTACAGCAATTTGAAGACACGAGATAAAATTATCATTTTAAAATCAAATCGTTAAATGAGTTATAAAAATATTCATCCAAGTTCTTATATGAAAATACCGCGTGTATATCAATATACTTTTTATCATAATAATTCATCAAATTTTTCGATAAATGGTATCACCAATTTTAATGATATCTACTTTATCACCGAAGCATTCAATAATAATATTAATTCAAAGTCTATGAGAATTTGTCATTGATTAAAGAGAGAGAGAGAGAGAGAGAAACTCGAATAACTGAAATGAAATATAAATTTACTTGCTACTTTTTAGAGTTGCCGCATCAATGAAGTTCTTACGATGTAAGTAATAATAGACCGAGAAAAGCAAGTTACGCGCATTATTATTATCGACTAACTAACTAACCGTTATAACAGCAATACCACTTGAAAATCATATTCATAAATTTTAAAATATACAAGAGATTATTACATTAGCGGTGGAGAATCCATAAATGAGCTTGAGGTACTTTGTCATTCCGAGAGCAAGTGTGGCGTCACCCCATTGATTACCCATTGTCGCGACTGCAGACGCCCAGACCGGAACGGATCTCAGTAACTTTCCCCATGGTATTACTGCTGCCTGTTCTTATCAGTATAATTATGTATTTACAACGATAGCGGGCGTGAAACGCAGCACAATCATTTATATAAATACTAAAATTTGTGATGTTTTTATTATGCTATCATTGCATTTACGCAAGTGTTACTTTCATTTTAACAATATTAGAGACATTCTATTGCATTAATTTGCGCGCAAATTATTATAATTAAATACATTTATATTCTATCCCTTAAAAAAAAAAAAAAAAAAAAAAAAAAAAAAAAAAAAAAAAACTTTATATACACATATTAAATCTAATTGAGATAATCTAATAATAAATTTAATTGAGAGTGTTAAATGATCGGTAGATGCTTAAATGCCAAATCCGACCAAATTCGACATTAACATTCACTATTTATTGTAATATTATACAATTCGTATGTGTTGCCTTACATTAGTATCATGCTGATAAGACTTGGGACTGTCTTTAACGAAGCGACCGAATGTGAAATACCAACACAGTGCTAGTATGGTTAATCCGTAGCAAAGCGAATCTCTACCAAAAGCCCTCACCACTGCCGTACCGATCCAACCAGTTAAACAATAACCTACGCTTACAGCTAAAAAATTAATTCACAATCAGTTGGATAAAAATTAATTAGATTGGTCGACTCGTTTCACATTAAGGAAACATTAATCCATTGTTCCGTTACCTGCGTAACAACTAAAATACCAACTCCTATGAGTACTTTTGAACCAGGTCATGGCAAGCATATGAGCGGCGGGCATCGTTGCTCCCTAAAAGAAACATGTTAATTATTGTATCCACTGCATACGTATTTTAATATAATATGGTAATGAGCGGTGATAAATATTCATGAAAATGTCAAATAGAATGAATGAAAAATGGATCTTGAAAATTGACGGATTTAGGATTCTGTAATAGCGATATTTTATGCCAACAGTTGACAGGCTCGTTTTCATTATATCATGTATATTAAAAATATTGTTAATATTTGTAAGGCGAATGCAATCGGTCAAATATCAAATATTTTTCATATTATGTAATTTCAAATATCTGCACCAAGCAGCTTTCTTTTCGTTCAACCGAAAGAAACCGAAAGAAAGCCTTGCTTTCATAATTGTACGAACCTAAAGCAAAGCAATTCAAAGGAATTCGAATGTCCAACGAATTATGAATTAGGATCAATTTCATAATATTTCAAATGCATATAAAATAATCGGATAATAATTGTTTAGAGTAAATATATCTTTGGTAAATGGCTTTGTAAAATGATGTCAGAACGAATGGAAAAAAGATGAAGAGGTAATTAAGATAATAATGTATATGATTATTAAATTAAAATAAAAGTCATAAACGTACCTCACAAATTCCTTAAAATGTACACAATTTTTCAGAAGGCTGCATTTATACTGATAAATATTTGAAGAACGATAATAAATTAACAATACTAGGACATTAGGGTTATACTAATTATAACGGAATTCATTTTAAAGTTACTTTCCGGATGGGCCTTTAACTCCGCAAAAGTTTTGTTGTATTTAGTTTGGTATTAAAATACAGGTTAATCGTTGGTTTCGTTATCGATTATTACGAGTCGTGGGGCTCACTGTGCCAAAATAAGGACAAAAGAAGGAAATTGGAGAATCTCTTATGAATAAAGTCTATATACAATTGTTTAGTCTCGATAAGTCAATGATCTCTCTCAAAATAACATAGAGGCCAGCGTCTCACCGTGCAAAGGCCTTGAAAGAGTCTTAAGGCCACGTGCGAGGGTCCCCTCCAGGCAGCGGGGACAAGTAGCGAGGCCAGGCACGCGCTGAGCACAGCCCTGGCGAAGACCATCGAGGGTCCGGACCTGCCCCATACCAAGCACCCGCCTAGAATCGGACCCGCGACCTGGCCCCAAAGGAAGGCCTCTCGCATTATCGACTCCGTCCGCTCCTCCTGAGGCAGCTCCATCAGGATCACCTCTGCATCCTCGGTGCGATTTCGACTCGAAATGTTCACGAGCATGTCGCAGTGCCAGGACGTGTCGATTATCGCGTGGTTGTCCTCCTGATTGGCCAGGAGCGCGACCGAAGAGCTCGTCTCGACGGCGCCGCACAAGGCGAAGCCGACGGCCACGAGGGCGGCAACTATGTGCCTGGCTCGTACGGCCGCTGCAAATAAAATCGCTCGATGTAATTATGACGCTGGTCAATTGCGAGTTCGATCCTCCCTCCGAGGAACGATTATTTATCGTCAAGTAGATGGTAGTAGAAGCTTCGCTTACGTGCATTAAATGTTCAATTTTTTTAAACTTTCGATGAAATAACAATGGCAACAATTACATAGGATCGGCAAAAATATCTCGATATATCGATTACGAGTGGGTATTTAATTTTGGGGGAAATTCATGATGACAAACGCATAATATAAAATATATTCCATTTAGCTTTGAATTTTGAAAATACAATTTATTAAATGACGTTTGAACAGCATTTAAATTACGTTTACTTATTAATTTGCAGCGCCTTAAAGTATTTGGTATAACAACAAATTTTAATTAACTTTAAACTTTTTTTTTTTTTTTTTTTTTTTTTTTTTTTAGGAATTTTTTTACTTTATTTATTAATTAGGATTGCAGAGATTGTTGAACATTTGTTGGCAGAAATTAAAGATTTTTTGGGGAACAAAAAAAAATTGTTTTTCCGATTACGAAATTGTTCTACGATATAACGCTATTCCATATCCCAATAATTATCGAACATTTCTAATTGCCTACAATAAAAACATAATTTCTTTCCGCGAATCCGTCTTATCGTAATATAAATAAACTTTGAACTGGTAACGATAAATTAATTATTACTGCGAATGTTTCCATTGCTAATCAGCAAACGATATATTTATTTTAAACTATTAAAAACAAACTATTGTATTAAACTATTAATTGTATTAAACTATTAAAAACAAAGGTCCAAGGTTACATTGTACTAACATAATTATTAAGCAATATCGACATAAACTAAAATTTACAACTATCTGTTGTAAATGTACAATACCAGCTATTTAAATATGGCCCCTTTTGCATATCGCAATGGGAAATGGGAATGGGCGCATCGACTAGACGTTAAAACAGTCGCTATTACGCCAATTTGATTCAATATTATCGAATAAATACTAATTCCCGTCCACTAATCCCTCTAATATAAAGCCCAACTTAATCAAAATAAACACAATTCACTCAGAAGCAATTAAAATTATCGTATAAAATGCATCAAAAACTACTCGTTCACAAATGACGTACGATGATACTAACCAATCCACGAACTTCACGTAAACACACATCCAAATCCACCACATCTCATTTAATTCCTCTATAAAAACAAAATACTTTGTCGACATATGACACGTGCATCGATCAACAATCAAATAGGATGGTTGAGTAAGCTGTTATCAAGGAATAGCTGATTGCGATACGGTGTCGAACTGATCAATGAACGAAGCGATGAAAATGCACGCGCGTGTGCGCTTAAATGGCTGAGTGATCCACGAAAATGGCAGTCGATCGAGGGATCCGGAAACGTTGCGACTGACCTCGCACTTCCTTGGCCGCCTGCTTGATTTGAACACTGCTGCGCTTCACTAGCTGGACACTGCCCCTCTTCACGAGCTCTGCCATTTCTCCTGCTCCGCCTACGGCAAAAGCGGTCTCTCTTCTACGAAATACGCATTTCGCGTCAGCAGTTGACACCTTATCTGTCGCTCGCGTCGCGTTTCACCTTCATTATTTGATCGACGCGGGCGCTATCGCTTTTCCTTAATTCTTTATTCTTTCGCTCGCCTGGCGCTCTTAATTATAAGTCATGCGATGCCCGTACCACTTATATGTGTGTGCGACCTCGACTTTGCCACAAATACAATTAACCAACGCAAATAAGCACACTTACCACACCTACAAAGCCACGTGTCGCGCGAGCCTCTGTATTTTCCTTCAAATGCCAGTATTATTAAACGGCCAAATTTTCGTCTTTACCGGGGGATTCATAGCAACAATTGTAAGTCCGTATTTTTCCCTTATGATTTTCTAAATTGATTAAATCAGGGCACAATTACATAAGCGCAGCATTCGAATCTCGTATTCTATATAAGAAATCGTGTTTAAGATTATTGGAGAGTTATCGAGGTATTAATTATTACATGTGAATTTATACTTTTTTTTCCCCCTTTAAATCGTTTATGAAGTACTACATTATTATTGGATAAATTATTTATAAATTTTCATAATTTTAAAAAAAGTCGCTTCATACACATTATATACAATTAATAACAATAAAAACTTTTTTAGTTAATTTTGATTTAAATACTGTCAAACAATTGAATTAAAATTGAATTAAAGACAATAATTTAAATAAATGTATTGATTAAATTTTGTCATAAAATCATAAAACAACTTTAAATTCTCTCTCTCTCTCACACACACACACACACACACACACACACAGAGAGACACACACACACTCACTGTGTGTACTTGTGTGTATGTTGCGAACGCACATACGTTTGTGTTTAAATTAGTATTATTTATTAACTTATTACGTGCGCTAAATGGTATATAACGGTGTATTATATATTGTAAATATGAGTGGATTTACCTACTTTTACGCATACATATAATTTTAAATTTTCACAAACAATTTATATCTATATATTTATATATTCAAGATATTTATTCAAAATTATAATGTGTAATCTAATTTCATCATACAAATTTTAACACTAATTTCACAATAATTTCTTTAATTGACGTCTATATATAAAAATAAATTGTACGTTAATTTTTAGAATCGCAAATTATATATATATGTTTATAAAAACTTATTGGAATGTTAGAAATCCTTAAATATTTAATTTTTTAAACTTACTTACATTCATTAAAAACTAAGGAAGGCTACTTTAAAGCTTTGTCATAAATTTTGAGAGATAAAATTTAAAAGAATAATTTTATTATCGATAGAGTACGTATATCTATAAATTATATAAATTGTAAAATATAATATATATATATATATATATATATATATTAAAATTTTATTTTACTGATTAAAAATATAGTTTCGATAACATCCAACGTCCACAATTATGGTTCTATCCTGATTTTATTTTATAAACAAACTAATTTTTAAAAATAATAATTTTTTCATTTCTCATATGCATTTACAGTTATAATTATACCAATTATAATATAAATACTCGGACAGTTAATAATTATGGGACTTTAAATAAGAAAAAATATTCACATTATGCAACTGCAAGTACTCATCAAAATATTATGTATAACAATGTTAAAAAAAATTAATTATGTTTTTTTTTAATATTTTATATTTGAATTAGTGATGTTTAAATAAACACTCGATAATAAAATTCAAATTATCTTGTAATTATATTATTATTATGTATATTATATCAAGCACACTTTACATTATATTCATTAAATCGTAATAAAGTTATTCCTTTGATTTGAATTTTCTCAAATATTATACCTAGAAAATGCGAATTACATGGAATAAACAAGAATTTTTTAAATGTCGGTCTTACTTTGAAGTACATATTTACAAAAGAAATAAAAACTGTGCAGCTTAACTACAATTTCATAGTAAATATAATTAAAATTTTGTACAACTAAATTAAAATAATTTAATGTGTATTACATTTTGTATTCAAATTTTATTTCAAAGACTTTTGAAAAAATAACGATACCGAATTAATTCTTAATTAAATTAATTAATTAAATATAATTATATACCAATAATTGGAGATTCTTAGAGTAGTTGATTATTATTTAGCAAATAATGGCTCTTGTACAATCTTTGACATACATAACAAAATATTATTTTATAAAAGGAAAAATTATAAATTAAAAATGTATTATATTGTTAAAATTATTAAATTCAGTTCTCTACGAGATATATAAGTATCAATTTGTATAGATTTGAACATAAAAATTATGATATATTTATATTTAAGGCAATTACTGTGTATGATTAATAAATTATATCGAAATAGATGATTAACTACTCTTTTGATACTATAAAGGACTATTTATTTCAAAATCACTATTAAAATATTTTCTTTAATCATAAACATTAAAATTCTTCTCTTTTTAATATTTACATTATTTTATTATATGTAAAATTATTTGATTATTTTCAATGAGAGCTTTAGAAATGCATTATTATGAAATTTTACATTTTATATCAGAACTCAAATGTTTCACAAATAAGTTTGAAATTTGCAAAATTGGAATTTTTATAATTGCATCGCTTATTAAAAATAATATAATAATTCAAGATAAATAATAATAATAATAATAATAATAATAATAATAATAATAATTCATTTATATTATTAATAACTTTAGAGAAATTGTGTTGGTTTTCCCATTTTAAAATTAAAACAAACAGTAAATTATTGTTTCATTTTCTCATCATTGAAAACGTTTCGTAAAGCATTTTGACATTTTTCAGTATTTTTAATTTAATTATAAATAATATGATATTAAAACAGCCATTTAAAATTAATTTTATTGATTACATTCTTACAATGTTGCAAACAATAATGACTTGAATTTTCTATGTAAAATAAATTAAATCTATTTAATGTGGCTCTCAGAAATTTCGTAAATTTTAATTTAATTTCTATACCCATAAGTTTATTATCAAATATGTACACTTTATAATGATCTACAGAATATAACTTACGAGGCTATGATCAAGGCTAACAATATTAAACTAATTCATCGTGTATTTCATTTATAATATTGAAAAGTACCTGCTTGCCCTTTCGATGCTTCTTTGAGCTTCCGCATCTCATCGTTTTCCCACATCTTTCCATATGAATAAAGAAATGATAAATTCTACAAAAAGTAACAGGCAACAATTCAAATGTCCGCGTAATACGAAGAGAAAACTTTACTTCATATCCCTCGATCGTCTACTCCTGTATATTTTGTATCCGACGATATCACGTCTTTAGACTATACATATGAGTAAGTCTATTTCACCTTATCATTGACGCATGGATTTTATTATCTGTGGTATTACTATTGCTGTCTCACCCATTACTCTTTTTTATTACTTGTAAATGTAGGGGGCGCCCCAATTACAGGTAGCTGACAATAGTCTTATCTTAAAAATTTATAGTTATTTCACAAAAAATTCTAAACTTGTATATTCATTGATTGGAAATATAAATATTATGAATAATTTATTATTATCATAATTGATTGGACAGCATGGAATAATCAGAAAATAGTGTAATCTCCGTACAATTGCTAATAATAATTAAAACAAAAATGTTTCTCTTTACCGTAAAATAATTATTATAATTTATTATGTGTGCTACGTGTGCTATTGCATGTTAATATATTCTTACATAATTACAAATATATGAAACATATAAAACTATTTCCATTCAATTTAAAATTGAATTCTTTAATCATTTTTGTAATAATTTTTTCTTTTCTAACAGTAATTATTGGTTATACATATATATATATATATATATATATATATATATATATATATATATATATATATATATATATATATATATATATATATATATATATATATACATGTGTGTGTGTGTGTGTGGGTGCGTGCGTGCGTGCGTGCGTGCGTGCGTGTGTGTGTTTTATCTCTATATAAATCTTTATATGCCCTTTCATTTTTTATGACATTTAGTATATATAACTATATTGTAACATTTACCATTGTATTAAAATAGAATATTTTTGTTAAAAATAGATATCAATGCATGAGATTAGAAAAACTATAGTAATTTTCAATAAAGATTCCCCTTCAATGAAGTAGTCAAAGTAGAACGAGAGTAGCAAGCAAAAAATTAAAGAGTACAAATTTATTTTAAAACTAAGATCATACCATTTTTACATTGGATATTTTCCTCGCGAAATGTATTACTTTAAAGAAAAAAATTTACGCATTATTTTGAAATTTATTTCTATAAATGCAAATTAAATAAGTAGTAATGAAATTTTACATATTTTTATACAATTAATTTAAAATGCTTATTTTAAAATTATTATTATATATTTTTCTTATTATAATAAAATTATTCGAATATAATAAGGAGTTGCAATTTAATACTATTCATGATTAATAATTACATTCAAACGACAAGATTATTGCATATATTTTATTAAAATGAGATATTTTGTGAAGAATAAGGGACAAGTCGCTACACTTTGTAAAAGAAATATTAAGCATTTTAAAAAATTAATATTAAAAATAAAAGTTGTTTAGCCTAATCAATTTTCGAGAACTCTTAAAAGTGCTTAAAAAAAAGTTATAATATATAATTGTATAAGTATATAATACTGTTCAAAAATTGTATTAAAAGTTCAATTTTTTTTTACTCTAAATTTTTGTCAACTGTAAATTACGAAAAATTATCATTTACTACGAATTGTTTTATATAAAAATTCTTACATTATTTGCTTATATAAAATTATATCATATTAAAATATAATATCAATCTAACAATAGCAGATTATAATAATAAGAGATATAGCATATTACGATTAGAAATTAGAAAATTTATATTTATGTATAGATTTCCTTAATACTTTCGATTATCTTTAAAATTGATGAGAATTATTATTTATTTTTTACTTTATTTATAAAAATTATTTTTCAGTCAATATTTATATATGTATGAATATTAAATATCATACCAGATAATTTTATGGTCTCATTAGCAATTTATAATCATAGTACGTACATTAATCATTAGTAATGATAAAATTATACAATATCATTTGATGTAAGCTAGTTTTTAAAATTGTATAAACAAAATATTAATATTTATTATAATAAATATTTTGTGAAATAGCTAGAGAAATAGCTATTATATTTTATAATTAATATACAATTATTCTGTTTATTAATCTATTAATAATTATTACAATAATTAATAATTATTAACCTATTAATAACAGTATAGATTTAATAGAAATAGTTATATTCATAATGGTTGGTTGGTTTACATTAAGTAATATATTTTACTATTTTGTCGTAAAATTAACGTCATCCGTGCTAATAATACTACTTTCGCGTATAATTACGTTTTCTCGACAATGTACCTCGAACTTCTCGAGCAGCATGTCTCAGCTGCACGCTTCCACGTTTGAGGCGTACGAGTGCTGCCATAGTTGTAAGATTGACAGTTGCTCCAATTGGATTTTCGCTAACTGACGGAGGCATTGCCATGAAAATGGATGTGGACAGCGCGGCATCGCCGCCACTGAACTCTCTGCGATGATTAACAATCGTACCAATCACCACTGCACCACACCTATACGATACACACTTGTCGATCGTTCACAATCTATACGAACGAAACATCAGTGACAAACTAGAGCAATCTGTCGACGGCTGGTCATTCGAGCTTTGCCTCCCTCTCTCTCTCTCTCTCTCTCTCTCTCTCTCCATCTCCCTATCGCTATCTAGCTATTTATATATCTGTCTATAGCTCACTGCAGTCACATCGTCATCATCATCGAATGTGCGCAAGTGAGCGAATGAACGTCTCCGTTAACGAGACTTGATACAATAAGTACCTATGAGTCTCTTGCGGATAGCCTTGAGCACTGAATATTGCAGACTACTGTGTTAAATCTCAACCTTATTAGAATATGCACTTTTTTAGCAATGTTACTTTTGTACTTTTGTGAAATATTGATAATACGATTATTAAGATGAAGAGTATATAAGTAGTATATGATGAGGAAGTTAATTAATGACTTGTTGCACTATTAGGTAAATGGACTTTACAAGTGGTTATACTCGCGGCAGTATTGTCGTATTATGATTAATGAAAATTTCAAATAATATATCTTACTCTTGAACCAGATATTATTATGTCGATAATGAATCGTTAATTTTTTACTTTGTTGCACATAAATATAGAAAACATTTATTCTCATTAATAAATTTACGTTTTTTATAATTCATAAATTATTTTTTTGGGTTTCTTAATTAAATTCTGCAACTATGACAAAAATTATGCAATCCATTTGGATGATAAATGAATATAATACAACAACTAAAAATAACAACAATAAATCAATTTTTCCAGAGATTTTATATAGATAGGTCGTTGTTAAATATAAGATAGCAAATAAATAAAATGTAAATTACCTATGATTGGAGATGAATATTTGTATTTAAGAGTTTTGTAAATTTCTGATAATTACATCATAGACAATAGAAGCAAATTTTATAAAAACAATATTAAAACAGAAGGACAAATTGAAAGAAACGTGAAAATTGATGTTTACTGTAATGTAGAAAAAAAATATTTACAATCCATTGAGTTAACAATTCACGTATACGCAAAAACAACTTTTTTTTCAATTTCCAATTAATATAAATTTAATATATTCGTTTAAAAATTCTTTATAGTAAATGTGAAAGTAATTAAGAAAAACGATTATATGAGATAATTAGTGAGGCCTTATCTGAAATATTTATGCAGTAACGATAACTGGAAAATATCGCTTAATGAATTTGCTTTTCAAACATTTGAAATGAAACGATTTATGCATTAATAATTAAGTAATATCTGGATTGTATAGATAATTGAAAATCTATAATAATATTATTTCAAATACAGCGCATACAACATTATAATTAATATTGATAATTTTTATTTATATTCAAATATAATAAACTTATAACGTTTTCGTATATATTGTCTATTGAATAAATCTAAATGAGGTCTAAATAAAACTTATTTGAGTAAACTATAATGTTTAAACTTATTTAACTAATGAACTTCATTATTATACAATAGAGAAATATTGATAGCTGTTTTTTTCCAAACATTGTGGAATTTATTATGTTTTTAAATCATCTTTATTCAATTTTTGATTTTACTAATGTAAATTTTCATTAAATAGATTGCTTGTAATCGCATAATGAATAATTTTCAATTTCACAAATGCAATAAATACTGATATTAGAAGTGAAATTTTTATATTAACAGCAGATCCATGATTTCTGAAACATATAAATATCATTATTATTATTATTGAATTATTCGATATGTATACTTTGTTATATTGCATAATATATGTATTAGTATAATAAATTTAATTATACAATTTTTAATTTAGTGCTTTTCTTATAATTCGATGAAATTTAAATGGCGGATATATTCATCGACCTAAATATAATAAATTATGAAGCCTCTTTTTGAAAGAGAATTAAATTCAGAATATATAATATTACTCATTTACCAACTTGAATTAAATATTATACTATTTTAAGGTTTTAATACAATGTTATGTGTTATACATATCTTATTACTTAATTCATTTTAGTTTTGATTTTGTTTTAAAATAAGAGGTTTACTCGAATATTAAAATATCTTATCTATTATTACTATTTTTTTTTAATAATTATGTAGAAAGTATTATCTTGTTATACTGTTAATATACGGATAGACATTAATTTAGAATTATGTGTATATATATATATATATATATATTAAAGAACCTTACTTTAAAAAAAATATATATAGTGTCTAATGCGAATTCTAAACATCGGTTGCTACAGTAGATAATTGTTTTACCGACAAAGTCCTTGAGACAACATTAAGGAAATTTGAAAATTTTTGAAGGAAATAGAATAATAACTCGATATTTTCTAAGCAAAAATTAATATATAAAATATAAAACGTAAACTTGAATAGTTTATTTTATTTGAAATCTTAGATTATTTAAAATAATATTTTGAATTCAAATTATAAGTGCTACTAAAAGTAGTCTTTTTATAGTTGCAAATTGTAGTTAACATTGTTGTCTTTGAAATTTAATTTATACGATATATATATATACATAAAAATAGTGTAACAGTTTAAATAAAGAAAGAAATAATGTACTTTATTACACAAATAAACCTGTATCTCTTCATTTGAATTATTTTTTGTTTGCTGGGAATATCATTAAATACCTCATAATTTAATTTTTTTGCCTATACAATGCCATCGCGTAATAATATTAATAACTATTAAAAGTTCTAACAAATCTTTATCGCGATTTTACAAAATGCGAAACATATAAAACATATTATGAACATATGCATGAAAAATGTAAAAGCAAATGTCAACAGAGCATCGTACGCAACGAATGTATTATAGATTTTTAATAATTAATTTTTAATAATAAATTGTGCTGTTATTGGAAAAAAAAAGAAAAAGAAATAGGAGTGTGCGTTTATAATTATACAGGTGAATAAGTAAATATTGTAATTTATTCACAATGTCATATATATATATATATATATATATTAATCCTTTTTTTTTCAATCAGCTACATATATATTTCAGTTAATTTCATACTTAAAATAAATAAATTTTATTACTTTATGAAGATGGAATTGAACGGTCGGTGTTCCCCGGAGCAGGTGACTTGTGGGGTTGGTGTACGGGCGGAGGGTGTATGAGACGAAAGCACCTGGACTAAAGAGGGAGCAGCACACGACCGTCGCTGTGACTCGCGCGCGCGCATAAACTGCCTTACTGGCCGGTCGAGTCGTTAAAACACTGTCTCTCTTTCTCTCTCTCTCTCTCTCTCTCACTCTCTCTCTCTCTCTCGCTTGGATCGGTACAGGACACGCAGCACCGCCACATCTACCGAGGAAGAAGGGAAGAAGGCTGACCGGCGTTGCAGGAGGCGACTTCGCGCGGCCGGAGTTTCGCACCGCTCGTCAGCAGGTCGCGCGGCAGGTGGTCGATCCGGTGGTGCCTCACCTACGTTCTACGCCCCACCAAGCGACCGGCGACGCGATTGGCCGACGCCGGCAGGCCAGCAGGTCAAAACGCCAGGCTGCGAGATCGGTTGGCGTTCCGTGGCAACGAGAGGCGCACGCGCTAGACCCGCGCATCACAAAACTCGCAGGACGCACTTCTCGTGAAGGGCGCGCGTTCCCACTTGGTTCCGCAGCTCCCGTGCTGATCCGTCAAAGCTACGCTTACCGGTCCTCGGAGAACGCGCGAGAATCCGTGTAAGACGACGCGCGTGTGTTGTGCTGGCTGCTGGCGATTAGGATGGCAAGAGGTACGAGGGCCTTACCGAGGAACCTTCACCTCGAACGCTTAGAGTTTTGGTCGGAGCCGAGATCAGTGGTGAGGAGCGCAGCCTCCGGCCTCGGTCGGCTTTAGCGATTCTTTGCTGGCGGCGATCTCTCGCTCCTCTGACAGTTGTTCGCTGAAGGTGAGTCAGAGCTCTTGATCGTTGGGCCACTATTTTGACCTTCGCTTTCAAAATAAAAATCAAATCCCTCGCGCTCTTCATATACCTCTCTCTCTCTCTCTCTCTCTCTCTCTCTCTCTCTCTCTCTCTCTCTCTCATTTGTGATCGCACGCTGGCATGTACGAGGTTAAGTTGAACGTAAACCTCTGAATGTGCTTTACACACATTTATACCGTCTACGATCGGTATGGCAAACGTGTACCTGAATATATATATATATATATTTCATTCCTCCCCCTCGTACATACACTACTCGCTCGCTCGCTCACTCACTTACTCACTCTCTCACTCTCTATATCTCACTCCCTCTCTCTCTCTCTCTCTCTCTCTCTCTCTCTCGTCCTTTCTACCGTACTCCCCCTTAACACGCTATTCTTTCTTTCTGGTCGAACCGTTTGCTTCTCTCCTTTCATCCTTACTTATCCCACTTCTCTCGCTTTCTTTTCCTTCTCTCGTTTACCCGGGCCAAGCCGGCTTCCTTCATTTCCAAACGGTTATTTCTTACAATCAGCCTTATTACGTGTACGCTCCTTTCCTCACCGTTTCCTCCTCTCATTCTTACTTCTCCTCGTCGTCGTATTAGTTCTCTCTCTTTTATTATCTCTCTATCTTACGCGCTTTTGTCCCCACTTCGTCCTCTTGGCCTTTATCGTTTTCTCTCGCGGCAGCAGAGACGCGCAGAATTATATGTGTATACACCCGTCTCCGTCTGGCTCCTACCACCTACCGGTGGATGTACCGTCTGGAGCGAGACGGAGAGGATGGAATGACGAAGAGCCACGAACAATACTGTCCTCTTGCACGGGACTAGGGACCCAAGCCTCACGGCCGTCCTTTCGTCTTACAAGACGACTGCGGATCCCGGCTTTCCAGAACTTACTATCATTCGACAATTTATGTACTTTTCGAGTCTCTTTGGCTAGTCGTCGTCCCCTTATGTTTGTTTTGAAATGCGTTGGGCGGGGTGGGGGGGGGCAGAGAGAATCGTGAGCGTTTACTTCATGATAGTTGTGGTTAAGCTCCGTAAGACCTTTTGAAGAACAAGAAAATATTTTCATTGCCTGATGGGTGGTGGATATTTATCGGAAAGAATTAGGAAAAACATGAAATAATTATGATTTTATTTATCTATGTTTTTTTAATATTCCGGTTAATATGCGGTCTCCGTGGTATTTGTCATTAAAAGCATTGATGAACATTTTGATGAAATGTGCAATTAATTTATTAATTTATAATGCATCATATAGTATTTTAGATAGTATTTTATATTTTATAAAGTCAAAATGTTTATAAAATCAAAATGTTCGTAGATGGGAATATTTTGTTGAATTTTTACCTCGTTGAATTTTCTTCTATTTGTAGAAAATATCTTTGAAAAATATAACGCGACCACTACACTTATTTACTTTGCGTATTAAAATTTATTTAAAAAAACAAAGACTAAAATACTAAAAATTATACTTAAATGCTTGATAAGAAGAAGGAAGCGATAATTTGAAAGTTTATTCTCTTTATTCTCTCGACCATTCTATTTAGATGTACGTGATTGCGTGAGATATTTATTTTTAACATTACGAGACAAAGCAAACAAAAACAAAAAAATATAAAAAAAAAAAAATTAAAAAGAAGTGAAAAGTGTTTGAAGTAAGAAATAAATGTGACTCTTGAAACCCTCGTGTACATGTACTAATCGACACTACAAATCGCCAAATATCGTTGTATACATGAGAATGAATAATTGAAAATTTGTTATTTATTTGTACATTATTGACGAAAGTTGCATTATTCATTAAATATACTGCCATTGATAGTTAAATTTTTATTAAAAATCATTTAGCAAGCATCAGTTTGTGATATTTCAGTTATATAAAATAACATTTAAAATAACCGTTAGTTGTGGTGTCGGAACATTCATTAAAGTAACTATTATTCCGTTATTAACATTACTAGTCGTATTTAACAGACTTTTTTATATTTATTGGTACATTATTGTATATTCATATCGCAACTGTTATTCCGCTCTAATTTATCATATTATTAAGAATAATATGTTGATTGTAATAATAACGGTTAGTGATAAAACTAAAAGAAATCAATAAATCACGGCAGTTGAATATAAAATAGATTCTATAATTTTAGTCCAATACTTTGTTTTTCTTTCTCTTGGTTTAATCATTCTTAAAGCTTTTGATACATTGGTAATTATGGTTTTAATTTTATTATATTGAATTTAAAATTCAAGAAATATGATAACAAAATTGTTAGCGAGTGTATAAAATATGTATTAATGGTAAGGATTGTAAGGGGTAATGGAATTTTTTCTTAATAGGCGATGAAACAATTTTATATACGACAGGCAATAGTAGTTGAAGATCTTATATCGTGAACGCGCTGATTTACATTTTCTTTATTATAACCTTTAATAAGACAGATTACCTCGATAATAAAACATCTCTTAATAATAAGGTAAATAATAGCAAATTATAACTGACAGAACTGAAAATGTTAAACTCTACTCATCACTTCGTAAATTGAAGATAAAAATTTACTAAAAACATAATATTAGTCATTATTCCGGATAAATGTGTTAGGCAGTGCAAAGGACAGTGTAAAGAAATGCACGAATTAAATAATAAATAAATGATATTCTATGCTTCGGTTGGTATTATTATTACGGTAAATAAAACGAGCAAAGTATCGAGTTAATAAGAGGGTAAAAGAAGTTTACGTAAGCGAAAACAAAGACGAACGAGTAACACAAACGTGCGCTGAGGAAATGTAGAGAACAAATAGTGTACGCGAATGATTTAATTTGAATTTCCACCAATAATTGAATACTACCAGATAATGTTTAGCGAGCAACAATACAAATTATTGCCCATTCGCCAATTTTCGTCGGATAATACTTACCCTTTCCCTTCAATCGCAACATAAAAAAAAATATATATATATATATATATAAATATTAATTATACAATCCTAATAACATTTTAATTTTCAAATATACATGCTCTCAGTGTTCTATAGTAATTGTATTTCTAAGAAGATACCGTGACCAAGTACGTGATTTTTAATGCCCTAATGGTTTTAGCGCGTATCGCGTCATTGGGAAAAGATTTTCAGAACAACGAGCGGCGGGAATCAGTCTATCCTCGTGTATTCTGAAATAACCGTTTTCACTATAAACGGGAAATCAGCAGCGGCTCAGACTCCTGCGATCACGAAAATAATACCGTCACCTTCGTAGGTCACGTACAGAAGCAATACGCACGGGTCTCGGGGACCTACTATCCCGCATTCCTCATGGGGACCCACGGCTGAGGCCCACGTCGGAGCACCACAAGCCAACGGGGTTGGGTGGGGGGGGGGGCGTAAGGGGGACCCCACGGCATATGGAAGCAGCTCCTGCGTCGAGAAAGTGCCTCCGCGTATTTTTACAACCTCCTCTACACGTGTGAAAATGAGCATCGGGCGCACATTGTGCCACCACTTTTGCCGCGGGCGTTTCTCGACTTTTGTTGTAAAGAGCAATGGTGGCATGGGGAATCGTGGTGGAACAGAGGGAGTGAGTAAGCGAGCGTGTGTGTGTGTGTGTGTGTGTGTGTGTGAGAGAGAGAGAGAGAGAGAGAGAGAGAGAGAGAGGAATGCCTCGCGGCGAGCTATCGACGATAACTAGGTTACGCGGCTCGAAAGGGGGAGGTTTTTCAGTGCTTTACATTTTAAATTTAATCAGGTGCGCTTAACTTCCTGCGCCTTTTTTTTTTGTTTTTTGTTTTTTTTTTGTTCAAGCTACGCGATTTTCAGATGGCCTAGCAAATTGCAAACGATGGGCCATCTAATTAAGCAATTACCACGGACGTAGCTCCCCAATTATTTACATCTAATGTCGGACTCTAACATTGCTTACGGTCAGTGGCATGCCGTGTCATTTTTATAAATCGGCAGTACAATGCCATAAAAATCATTGAATACCATAATTTACGTATCTAAATATTTGTGAGCCTACATATTGTTATTTGTAAAGTAGCAGTTGTGGACACACCGACTTTCTTGTAATTAAACACAGCAACTCAGTTATGACAACAATTAAATGCAAGAGTATCATTATAAGCTTAAGCGTTTTCGAATTACAAAGCTGAAAATCATAAGACTGGAGTATGAAATTACAAGCTTCGTGCTTTAAAGTAAAGCAACTTTATCTATTTATTTTTTAATAAAATAAAATAATAAAAATAATAATAAATTATTGAAGGATTAAATGCAATATTATCATAATTTAATATGAAATAAGCACACGATATTCTTATAATCAATAAATTGATCTCATTAACTACAACTTAGATTAGATTTTAAATAATTTTAAATGTATTGTCAATTTAATTTCATAAGATAAATTAAAATGCAAAGTAGAAATTTTAAAGATAATGGCAATTGATTGAATAGAGAAAAATTAATATTAAATCTTCGTATGTAGACGTTAGTCGCAATTTTTTTTTAAGTTCACATTTTTCTCAATTTCAGCATTAATTTACATGTTGCCTTAATATAGAGGTTCGCATGAAATTGTTCTAAAAAATATTTCTATTTCATGGTTTTTCAAAATAATATAAATTAGATGTTATTAGGGAAAAAAAAAAAAACGATATGGGCATCGTGAAATTGATTATCGTTAATATTATTTTCACAAAATTTAAATTTCTTAAAATGAAGTATGGCTTTATCAATTATTTTACAGCTTAATCAATAATTTAAATGTTCGTACCTTATAGAATAAAGATTTAAAGTATAATATAATATATAATTATCCATTACATTATTATATAATAGATGTGTATTTTATCTATTGTACATGTTAATTTCTCTCGTATAGCTTTTAATTGGGAAAAGCAAACCTATTTTATCAATTAAAAACTATAAATTTTCATATTTTAAATTACAATTTATGAATAGCAAGAATATACTAAATTAAATATGAATACTCGTTATTCAGTGCTTCAGTACTAATAAATATATATTTATTTTTATTCGAATTATTAAATCTTTTAAGCTAGAAATTCAATATCTATAATAAGCTTAATAGAAAAAGATGCATAATCAATTGAATTTTATACTTATTGAAATTCTGAATATGATTATTAGAATGTGTAATAAATATATCAAGTTATATTAAAGAGCTTTGAGTGATATAAATAAATTCTTAAATTTTTCTAAATATTATATGTATAATCGCGTGATAAAATTATAAAATTTTGAAAAATATGCGTACTCTGATATTTAAATAAAACATTATAATCAAGGAGGCGAAGAAACATTTTTTTAGTTTATAGGAACTGAAAATACCAATATAGAAAGAGTTTTACGGAACTCTTTTGTAATATAATAAATAAAATTTTCAGTTTATAAAAGTGCGAACTTAATAGATTATATATATATATATATATATATATATATATACTTTTGTTGGAATTGAAAGCATTTGCAAACGCTAAAATCGGAAATGTATGTGACAACAAACATAAACCGAGGGATTTTTCATTTCAATAATTTTTTAAATTTAAAAATAATTTCTGCATACTATTCAAAATAAATTTATTATAGTAGTAATTGGAGCCAACAATATATGTATGAAGCTATTACGTTTTCCAGAATAACGATAAAAAGTGCCAGAATAAAAAGTGATTTATTAAATGCCTTTAGAAAAATGTTATCCCTTAGTTGCTGTAATATGTTTGATTAATTTACAAAAATAATTTCTTTGAAAGAGTGAAATTGTCATATAGAAATGTAATTTTGAAATGTCATAAGTAAATATTGAAGTCATAAACGTTTACTTAAACGCCAATTTTCATCATATTTGAGTTATAAAAATAATAAAGATACTCATATTGTTTTGGACATATAATTCATACATTTTTAAACATTAATTTGAGCAATAAATATAATTTAGTATGAGTTGAATTCAATGCACATAATATTTCTGCCGAGTTAATAAATGTCAACAAATAAATACTACTGTTATACGACATTGTTACTTTCACAAACATGCTTAATTGGCTATATAAACTGATGTTTAAAGTATTGTTTAAGAGTCGATACAAAGCTATCAAAGAATGTTTATTTGTAACAAAATTAGTAAAAAAAGAAATATACCTATTTGTAAAAAATTATACGTTATTACTAAACGTATTATATTTCCAATGTACACGTACGAAAGCGAATAATAGATTATTGAAATGTCATTGTGAAAATATTTTTCATTTCTATTATGAATTTTATGCTAATATTAAAAACAAAAAAAAACTTTTTTCAAACTCGTTTATTTTTCATTTTATGAGAAAATTTTGATGAGTAATAAAATAATAAGTGTTAAAAGATGATTTTATAAATTTTTTTTTGAATTAGATATTACGAAAATTAGTGTACAGAATGAAATTATAACAATATACTTAAATTTTCTTTCTATAATAAAAATATAGTATGGTTTATACAAATATTAAAAAATATATTGCATTTTCTTTTTTTATGCAATATCTAAAAATACGTAAAACTTTAGCAATGTAGAGAAAGCAATAGTCTAAAAAACGAGAAAATCTGACTTTAAACATTTTTATTTACTTCATGGAAGAAGCGAAATAATTTTCATAAATGAGTCGTTCTTTCTATAAAAATATGAAATTAATTGTATTATCTCTATGAAATTAAGAAAAATATCGTGTACTATGACTTTCTAATTATCAACAGTTTGATATATCAAGATATTTTGTTAATATGTAAATTAATAAGAAGAAAAATAATGTCCTATATCAATGAATTGTTTTTCAATATCAAAATAAACACAATGAAAGTTATTAAAAAAATTACGTTGCATCCATATAAAAAAATTTTTTTCTTTATTTTCACGTCTATTAGAAAAAATTACAAAATTAATGCTATTGCGATTGAAAATTATTATTACTGTTTTATAATCTGCAATATTTATGTAGATGTAATTCAAAATTTTAAGTAGATTTTTTTTCCTAAATACCGATTAAATTAAATAACAATGGTATGATTTTAATTTTAAATATCATAATTTTACATGTTATTGTAAAGGTAGGAATTATTCTTTGATGATATTCAAATATTGAACAGTTCTAGTAATATATGATCTTATTTTTATATAATATTCCGTTAACTTTTCAGCTCCATTATAATAATATAAGGGAAAAAAATATAGGAAATGAAAAGCAAACGTATTTCTTTCAAGCATTCGAAAGTAACGGATTAATGCTGATTTAGAATGCAAACATGTAAAATAAGATTATTCTTCTAGAAACTTCGGTATTATATGCATTATAATTTAAATTATAAAGTAAAATAAACATTATGATTTTTTATATTATTTTACGAATGTGTATAACTAAAAATTTTTTTGCTAGTATAATTTAGAATTTTGAATAGTCAAATAGCGAATAAATTATTCATAAAGCATATAAATACATTTTATAATTTATCTTCTTTGGCTTAAAATAATTATTAATTTATAAAACGTATGAACGTATTTGTTGGCACGTATAAAAATTTATCAGAAGACGAGATGTTAATTATTTTATAAACCGTGTTTTCGTTACTTTTTTTTTTTTTTTTTTTTTTTTTTTTTTTGTTAACTACAAATAAGTAAATATCTTTCTTAATAAAATATGTGTTTAAACCAGAACATTTATGGTAAATAATTTATATCCACAAATGTAATTTCATTTACATTCAAATGATAAGTAAGAGTCAACTTTGATGATTATATATGACTATTGTCAACCAGTAAAGCATTACTTGAGTTTCATATGCAAAGTTGAAATGTTAATAAATCAATGGTAACTTGAAATATATGACACAAATTCTCCCTTGTCTCTGTTTTATCCCATCGGGAAACGGGAAAAATCTTAGGAATAAAAATTACGGAACATAAAAATAAGCTATTCATTGAGTTCTCCCACTAAATATAAGAATGTGAGTAAAAATATTCCAGAAGCAATTTATAGGCTGTAAAAAATCTACGGCTTTTAAATTCACAATCGGCATCTTCAAGCGAATACACAGTGGCTGAGGCTGATCCCCAGACCAATGCAACGGAAGCTTCTGTTCTTCCTTGGCTCCTCTCTGCAGTTTTCTCTCTCTCACTCTCTCTCTCTCTCTCTCTCTCTCTCTTTCTCTTTCTCTTTCTTTTTCTCTTTCTCTCCGTGTGTCCTTCTCTCTCCCTCCTTCTATCAGACTACCTATTTCTCTGGCGATGCTCGCTCGTTGGTTAATCGGCGGAATCGAAAAGTCGTTATGGTTAGTCTGCTCGGGTAATCGGGCCACGCACTATCCTACCCACGTAAATCTAGATGCTTACGGTTGAGGGAAGGAGACGTCGTCGACTTTCGCGCAGTTGCCGCCGGTTGTTCACGGCACAGAGCGCAGCTTCCCAACGTAGTAAGCATATACTTCGGCTTCCGGTAAGCTTCCGGGCTTCGTTTACGAGTAGTTGTAAATTATGCGATACGTAAATTCAGCTCGCACTACTACTATATGCGTATATGTGTATATGCGTATACGTGTATATGTGTATATGTGTATATGTGTATATATATATATATGTATGTATGTATATATATATCGCTTACTTCTTTTTTTGGGAGATATCAAACGCTCTATGGTGGAATGCACGTTAGATTTTTCGTCTCTTTTTCTGCTTCATTTTCTTTGCTAAAACTTCGTTAACCATAAGTTTCAGCATACTCGTTTGTCGAAGCATGTGTAACACTTTTAATTAACTTGCTACCGAGATGGGAGAGTTTCCTTTGAAATTTAAATTACCTCGATAATTATTGCGTGATTGTAAGAAACTCTTTATTTATCTTAAATTAATTTGTATTTGGTGTTCGATCACTTATTCAATTCGGTATTTGGTAGATAAAAATATATTTTATTTCTCACCGCCATCTAATAATCGCACATAACTGCTAAATAATAATTCATTAGATTATTATTTAATTTGCACGACATAAATTCAAAGCTGATTTTAATTATATTATTTAAAAATTCTTTAAATACGTGTAGATGTTTTAAATTCATATAGAAAATGTTTTTAAAAAAATATTATTAAAATTATATTTAGTCAAATAATTATTAAAACAATGATAAATAGGTAAAAGAAAGAAACGGACTAACTTAATAAATTAATTTTTTATTGAAAAGTTAAATGTAAGATTAGAATAATTTAAACTTATATCATAAATGAAACGTAATATAATTTTCGTATGTTATCATTTAGGAATATTGATGTATTGGATTATAAATTTCAATTCATTCGTTGGTATTTACGAAGATTTTTAAATATAGTTTATTATAACTGAATTAATTTTGTAATGGAAACAGATTTTTAAATATTCGCAAACATTCGTTACTAACATCATAAATAATTAGGAAACCGCGTGATTTTGGCATTAGCTTATTTAAAGTTGTTATATTTAAAATGTACCACAATTTACAAAGGATAGTATGAAGATGAAATTTATTTTACAGTATTATAATTTGATCATAAAATCATAATTCACTTTGTTTTTAATTTAATTGTCCTATTGCACAGTATTATGAATGATTACATTGTTGAATTGAATAACAGCTTACATTACTTGATGTTACATAAAATTTTTTTTATCGATACTACCCTAAATATCAACAATTCAAATCAAACATGAAGGCATATCAACAATGAAAAATGTTCCCATTTATGATTTACCAAATAGTACGCTTTGTTTTCGTAATTAACAAGATTTCAACAAGAAGCTAAAGCATCATTCGTGGAATTCAAAACAAGGCGTTTAATTGTTGAATGTCGGTCGAACAATATGAAATTCTAGAAATGAATTATTTAAGCAAATAAGCCTTTGGTATGCTAATCCTCCTATTCAATTTTAACGAACGCTTGAATATGTAATAAAGCATCAGTCTCGGAATACTTCGCTGCTTCATTCGTTTCGCTGTTCTCGCGAGTCTAAAATCACGAATTGGAGTAGTAGCAACGGTATACAGCTCAACGCGCTCGTAGTCTTCCTTTTTTCCTTTTTTCCGCATAAAAGATTAAGTGCTCACGTTTCCCTTCTTAGCTCGAACCTCACTTTACACACATGCTATATCTCTACCCATTGCGCATGAAAGTGGAAATTTTGTACTGCACTTGACCTATAAAAAGTGAACGGATTTTATTGCTGTTCCTATTGTAAATTTCATTTATATAAATAGAAGAATATTACGAAGTAAATTCGCAGAAATTGTGGGTGAAAAATTGCAGAGTATTGAAACACATGATTTTTGATGGTCTCTTAAAAATTCTAAGTGCATGTTATTCTAAATTTATGACTGACGTATCGAAGAAATCGTTATTGCACGCGCTTATTTTATTTGTTATTAAACTACGAAATAACATTATGCCAAGTATGCTTGGTATAAATAAATTCATGAAATTAGATATTAAATTCATCCTTTGATCCAAATGAACGATCCTAAGCCATTATTGCGTTATTGAATAATGAGCAGCGCCGCTTTTATAACGTACACCAACGACAATTATGGGAGGTGTGATCGGTTGATTAGCAACGATAGTTACCTATTTTAAATACATTCTAACCTCGTTTATTATTATTACCAAACGACTCGTCAGCTTTACAATTTTGCTCCTCTAAACTGATTATCGTTCGAACGATAGGCGTTATGGATGTGAAGGGTTAAGGCCAGGATCGCGCCTCATCGCACGAAGTATCATCCTCAAGTGTAAGTGGACAAAATTCCTCCTGGGAGAACCTCTGTAAATCGTAAACGTCGATCAGTGGTTTGTACGGCAAGTCGGCCAGCGAAATGCCCGCATCTACGTCCTCCTCCTCCTCCTTGTCCCGCAACGCTCGGTCGCCCTCGTCGAGAAACTCGGCAAAGTCCCAGCCGTCCTCATCCTTCGTGACTCTTCGTTTCCGCGTGACCGACTTAAACTTATCGTCCCTAAAGGTTATCACGTGCATCCCTTGACGGAGTTTCTTATTACTATTGGTGGTTCGCTCCGACTTCGCGCCAACGCCTAATCCATTGCTCCATCTTCGTTTTGTTGACTTTTGATGCTGCTCTTGCTCTTCCTTATCCCTTTCATTCATTTGGTTTCTTTTGCTTTCTTCGGTTTTATCAAATAATGATAATTGCTCTGTTTCTTCCCTACCTGCTGCAAACGCCTTATCATCAATCCTGGAACAAATAATTATATTACCTAATTATATTATATATAATATAATTATTTTGCTTGAATAATAATGATAGCATTATTAATAAGAGCAATTGTGTATTGCGCTTCAATTGTTTATCATTAAAAATACAGTGCCTGTAGTTTTAATTATTAGAAACATTTTTTAATTGTTCTATGTAAGTTGTCATTTAAATGCTTATTACACTACATAAAATATGGACTGATAATATATATATATTTTTTTAATACTCCTCATTATTAAAAAAAATCTATAAAAATCGTCAACTTATATTTTATAATATTTCAAAGTAATAATTAATTGTTTTGTGTCTGTGTGTGTGTGCGTGCGTGCGTGCGTGCGCGCGTGTGTGTGTGTGTGGGTGGGTGGCTGGAGTAAACCGATAATCGATTTGTAATTTAGTAACTAATAAAGTAATAAATAATTATAGGAGACTACAAAATTATTTTTATAATTAATAATTGACGCCTCTTTACTTTTAAAAGCTCAAATTTGAAATCCATTTAAATTACAGCTACACAAATACTACAATCTTAATTCACCAATAAAGTTTTTCTTGTTCATCACAATTTTCCACGATTACTATTATCCTTATCATTTATAAAGAATAAAGATAATTGTATATATATATATATATATATATATATATATATAGAGAGAGAGAGAGAGAGAGAGAGAGAGAGAGAAATGAAAGAAAAAAAATTTTTACATCCTAGTGTTTCAAAATCATTTAATGAAACTTACTTTTTAAAATTCTATTCTGCACATTAAAAAGAAGATTTTTCCAATTGTTATTTTCCAATCAATTTACTTAAATATTAAACAAGAGCTTTGCAATGAAATTATCTACGTTATATCGTCATAAAAGTTTGAACAAAAATAATAATTTACACAATAACTGATTAAAAATTATATATATTTATATATAATTAAATTATAATAAATAAAATAAAATTATATATAATTTAAAATATATATATATTCTCTCGGCAAATCCTTATGTGGCAACAAAATTTCCAATCAAATTTGCTTTCCGACCACACGTTTATAAAAGAATTTTCAATTGACTGCATGTGTTAATAGTTATTTTCATTGATCGAGTTCGACAATGTATTGTTTTAATTAAGTAAAATTCAAAATGAATAAGGAATGATTTTCCAAATCCGAGTACGCCTATTAACGAAAAGCAAGAAAAATCTTGGATGTTACTTTTTCGCGATGGATGGCGGCGTTGGCGGCGTTGGCGGCGGCTCGTTTCGCTCCTTCGGAGTCTCGGCGTCGTCGTCTTCGTCGCACTTTATGCAGTATGGCGTCTGGCTCTCGTCTCTCTTTTCATCCTCTTCTTTCTTCTCCTGGTCTCCTTCATCAACACCTGCTTCTGTGCTGGAGTTGTCTGGCGGTCCCAATTCGCGTTCTGTTTGACCGATTAAGCCGACGTCGTCGGTGCAATTCAAAAGCTGATTGCATTGCTCGTGGGGGGCGTCGGTACTCAGTTTATCCAACTTATCGACTGCGGTGTGCAAATGGATATCTTCGCGCATTTTCGGGTTCCTCACGTACTCTTCGTCAAGGTAGCGCTGGAATTGATCCTTAAAGTAGCTATCGATCATTTTCCAAAGACTCATACTGTACCAACTCAAAATTCCTATGAGGAAAAATCCTCGAAATATGTAAGCTAACATTGCTTTTGCGTTTCGCTTAATTATTAGGAAAAGTATTGACTGAAAGTCATAGACGAGTGTCATTAAACATCGCAGTTGCATTACATACACACACACATATATATATATATATATATACTATATATATTCCAGCAAGTAAAAGCATTTGAATCAACGTATTTTTTGTAACGGTTCGAGTGTCGTGATCCTCAAGCAAATCAGCAAAAAATTCACAAGTACAGCGAAGTTTTATTATTGTACTTATTTAATTTAGTAATGCCGAGTCGTTTTTGTTGTAATACTAAAATACCATTTTAAAACGTTTTTCTAACGCTATAACGATATAACTATACTGCCCATATCAAGTTTTATTTCTTATAAATGAACGTCATTATCACGAACTTAAAATAAAAAAAAAAATGGTTACAAAAAGCTGCTGAATTTAAACAAATAATATTATTTGAATAAGTATATTTTACATAAAAAATTGTACCTTGAACTTTTCTTATTATAAGAATAAAAAGCAACCAAGTAAAATAACGAATGTAATTGTTAATAAGAATATTATTATTATTATATTGCTATCAAATATCAAGATGTTAGTAATTCGCAATTGAAATGCAATACAAAGGAGAAACGAAGGTAATGTGGACGTTAATTAGCTGGCACGGACATAGCACATAGACTCATTGTTCGTTGTGTGTATGTATCGTGAAGCCCAATTGGAGCATATTGAATGAAAAGGAAAATATTTTCATCGTCCCCGAAGACAAACTCGTATAGAATCGCATAGGTTTTCTGCATGTGAGGCCAGGCAACGGTAACGAAGACGAGAAGCGAGTTAGCGATTACGAAGAGTCGCATAGTATCAATGCCATGGCCTGAATGTAGCCATTCGCTGAAACCTTGATTCTCGGCATCCTCGTCCACTGGCGTCAATCCCTGTACCAGCTTCCCCTCGGCATCACTAGAGTCCAGCTTACAATTCTTGGGGACGTTTTTCTGCTGCCTTTGACCTTCGGAGAGGCTATCTTTGCTTTTGAAAGCGACGCGCTTCTTTGGGCCTTGTCGACTATCTCGTCTGTAATCGAAAAGAGCAGTCAGTCCTATTAATCATCATTCGTTAATTTAATCGACGATTCTATTATGTACACAGTGCATTAAGTATGTAAAATTTCGAAAGAATATGAGATTTCATTTATAAATCGATGTTTGTTTTTATGGCTCATGATGAATCGAGTTTAATCGCTATTATATTTTGTAATTCAATTCAGTTGTATCGTTCCGATTGGTAAACTAGTAGATTTTTACTAGAATACACAAACATGTCGTTCATTCCCATACGTTAGATGATGTTTTAAAATTTAATTTTATAGAATTTTTACGTGACGGAGCCAAAAAACTTGTCTTCAATTATTTCATATGAATTATAATTTAATATTATAAACAATTTGCGACATGTTTAATACTACAGCTTATTATTATTATTACAGATTATTAATTTTCAAATAGAATATTTGCGTTAAAAAGAATCAATTATGAACTATTGAGATTTTATGAAATAAAGTAAAAATTTTCTGTTTATTAAATAAAAAAATTATTCAATTTTGTTTCATAATATATATAAAATAATGAATATTCATAAAATATTTATGATCCACGCAATATAAAAATTCAATATTTAATCGATATTTAAACATTTACAACGACTTATCGTGTAAGTTTTATCAATAATTTTTTCTACGGCCCAAAATTTCTATTTTACCCAACATGTTATAATAAATTGTTAAAAATACTTATAATAAAAATACAATTTATAATACAAATTACAATTAATTTTCTTTTTTTCTTCAAATTATTATTATATATTACAATATCTATTATATAGACAAGTTTTCAGGAATTATAAAGTGTCTGTTGGATGGATCTATTCGTCCATGCTCTTTGTTCCATCATATAAATCTCAAATTTTATTGACATTGAAGTCTTTCAAATAAATTTACAAAATTTTACTTAATAAAAAAGTTAAATAAAAAATGTCTTTATACAACTTTTATAAGATTGTTTAAATGTTACTTTTAAATATACACTTATTTATAAATAATCTTTTCATGAATATTTTAACTTTTTTTTTTGTAAATCTTGATAAAGAAATCGGTTCACGTATGCAGAATACGAAATTCATTATTAATAAAAGAAAATGGATTTTGTAAATAATATAGTAAAACAATTTCAGGTTATTGACAAAGTTAAAATACGGTATATATATATATATATGGTATAATGTACTCGATTTAATACAAAATTCGGTAGATTTAAATCATTAGAATTATAATGAAAATGTATATAAATTTTATAAACATAATAATATTCTGCATGATTTATATAGGTTTGGCAACAATGTTTATTTATTATATGAATATCTTTTTTGAACGTTTTAATCAACCCGGATATGAGTACACAAGATAATAATATGTTGACGAAAATGCTTATATTATATATTTATTTCTGAAGGCAAAATTGAAAATTTGACGTATTGTTTACGAATCGTGTGGAGTTATGGTTTGTTGTGACGGGTAGGCGAGATTCTTAGTTTTTTGAAGGAATTGTCGGTCACTCGGTCGCTTAAGACACACATCATATCATTGTCAGGTTTATTGGAATCTCAACTCTTTATGACCTCTAAATTTGGAAGTATTTTTCGTTCGTTTTCTTCGTATAAATATTTTACACTTATATTTATATATAATACAAATAATATATATTTCTTGATACAAATACTGATTCTTTCATGTTTATCTTTGATTTCAATACATCATTGGTTTTGTTTACATATATATGTTTCAATGTATAACATATATAATGATATATGGATAAAATACTGTCATAAAATAACAATTTCATTCAATAATAATGACATTATAATGAATTCAATCATTTGATCGTGTTAATTATAAAGCAAGTTTTATTTGAAATACAATAAGTCTATCACTTTATTTATAATTGTAATGTAGTATTACAGCAAATTAGTTTGCAAATTATTTAAATTGCGATAAGTTCAGATTTTTAAATTATCACCACTACATTAAAAATTTAATATTCAATAATATTAGAATTATTATGGTATAATCATAACAATTTTTTATGTTGCATAAAATAAGCGATATATCTATAATGCGATTTATGTAAGGAATTTTTAATGATAGAGAGAGCGAGAGAGAGTGAGAGAGTGAGAGAGTGAGAGAGAGAGAGAGAGAGAAAGAGAGAGAGAGAGAAAGAGAGAGTGTGTGTGTGAGAGAGAGAGAGTGAGATTGAAGGAGAGCTAATAATGTTATCAGCAAAAAGCAGGCACAAGCATATAGTACACAGTAACAATTCTGAATTACTCTTTTCTTATTTTCATTTAAATTAACATTTAAAATTTTTGTTTTATTTACTTTATACTATTGTCAAATATGTCTCCTATATGAATGGCATATTCGGTAACTTAAAATACTTATTAATTAAAAAGAGAATGATATCAATCATTTAGTAATATTGATGTTTACTAATAAAAGACATTTTTGAAATTTGCTGCATATTATGTTCCAAATCATAAGTTTAAGATAACATTATAACATTTGTTAAAACATATTTATCAAATCTTAAATTATTTATTACAAAAATTTCGATAGGATATTATTGATGATATTCGCGAATAATAAATAAATAATATGCCCAAATCATTTCTGCTTTAGTTACAACAGAATTTTAATGTTAACAGTATTCTTAGCATTAACTACTATCAATATATTGATGATTTTCCATTCTGCTTTCCGGCTATAAATTACACCACTATCGCAAACACTTTCACGAAATTCCGTTCATCTTAACATTTAGATCAATAAATGGCAGCTGTCTTTAGATGATTTATCGTCGCATTTTCATTTTCCTGCCTATTAATTACAGAATCTATGATGCAATTAGAGAAAACTGAAATCGACGTTGAATAATCCATTCGAGTTTAGAACTATAGAGATTGCTTAAAATCGATTTCTTAAACATCGACTCCGATTGAGAAGGAAGATTTAAAAAAAATCAACTATCTTTGTACCATTAATTACTGATTATTAAGAAAATTGTGAATAAAATATTAATTGATGAACTGTACGAGAGAAAAACATCGTGTAAATGTTTCAGCCTCGAGAAGATATGGTACAAGACGAAAATGGAAAGAGTATAAGCACGATTAAATAAATGAAATTAGAATTTAGCTTCACGTAAACTAAAAGAATTTAAACCAGAAGAACGAGTGCAGAAAAATATTTAAACATACATGGAATGAAATTTGCGAGGGAGCATTTATTGAAAAAAAGATAGTAAATGCTGGACGTAAGAAATAGGAGTACTGATAACGACACTCGTCAAGAAAATTTTATAAAAAAAAGTTCTCTTCGTCGCCTAAAATGACCAACATGGAAATTTATTTGAAAAATGCCGACCATAGAAAAGCATAATACAACATATATTTATGCTCAATGTGATTGGCGGGAGTGGGGGATGGAGGAGCACAAAGCCTTTTTTTTTACCTAGTTCAAGTATAAGTATGATGAAGTCGTTAGCATCGTACATGTTATTTTTATTTAACAATACAATTTAGCAAGTATTATTTTTATTTAAAAAAACAAACAAAAAATTAATAACAATAACACTTATAACGACGATGACACTATCATATATCGAATTAATAATCTTATGCAACTTATCGGATCCATATTATTCAATATTATTTCAATTCATTTATTTAATTAAGTAAATTCAATCGTATTTTCTGCATTTATTTTAAATTTAGTGTGAAATGTTGTACTTAATTATTGATTCACTATCACCGCATCTGTTTTTTTAATATATCATACGGACCTGCGCCTAAGAAATATTAATTTGTGCATTTTAAGTAATCATACAATGTTGAAATGGAAAAAATTCCTATTTTCATACAATGGCTTTCACATTTCTTTGATTTATTTTTTATACTATTTTACTATTCCTATTTTATCTACCAGTTTTACTATTTTTATTTTTTATACAAACATTTATTAATTATTTAGTTTTATTCTCTTTTTTTTGCTGTATTAGATGAACAAATATTAAAATATTAAAATAATATAGCTTTTTACCTTGTGTAAATTTAAGTTTAAAATTACTTATGAAACAATTTATAAACTTATTATTTAACACTTATACAACAATTATAGCTGATGAGAAATTTGTATTATAAAATAGAGTACTATGAAAAATATTATTTAATATCCTATTCCACTTTATTTGAAGAAACTTTAAAATCGAGCAAATTTTATTTAACGAGGGAGAGAGAGAGAGAGAGAGACAGTATGAAGAATTATGTTAGAATTATTAATAATGTTTGCTCCTCGAATATTTCTATTGGATTGAGGAGATAAATATATTTCTACTTGTCCCAACAATGAATATGGCACAAAGTTTGTACGAACTGTTGAAAATAAATTCGAATATCTACTATTAATTGTCAATAGATACGACTTGATCTTCGATATTTAAACTAAAGTGAAGCATTCAAGAAATTATTTTTTAGTCGAAAAGATCATAGTAATAGCATTTAAAAATAATTAACTAACATTACTCGTACGATAAAAACACAAAAGTGGGGGTATCTCTTGAATATATATATATATATATATATATATATATATATATTCGAATATTAAGGACAAATTATTTTCAATTAATGTTCGTATTATATATATGTATTTGACTTCAAAATATTCTATTTTATTATGTCATATTTTAAAATTTGACGATCTTAAAAATGACTTTCCGAATAATCGAAATATCTATAATATAAATATTTATTTCAGTCATGAAATATAAATTTTTATTATTTCAAAAAGTCCCGTTTTATAGAAAATATTGTATTGTTATAAGAATTTATAAAATGTAGTTACTCGAAGGATCGTAAACTATTTGTTTTATGTTGTTTTAAAAGATTGAAATGTATTAATAAAATTCAAATTCTATTGAATATTAAAATCAAATAAATTGCAAGTCTAATTTATCATAATGTAATAAAATTTTAAGGTCCGTGTATTATTGTATAATATAAAAATATTAAAATCAATAATATAAGGAAAGAAATATCATTTTCTTCCTCAATCTATTATTTGAATATTTTGTCTCTTATATTATTACATAGTAATTTGAGTAAAAATATGTTTTTAATCCGAATATTGCCTTTTAAATTACTGGTTTAATTTGATTAATGAAGGTAATAATATTCTCATATTATTTTATCGTTAATATGGAACATTTCATAGCGCTAATTAGAAAAAATTAAATTTGCCAAAAATACATTACAAAGTTAAATGCACGCGTAATGAAATATTTTTGTCAAATATGTGGTAAAAAGTCTACAAAGTAGAAGCGAAAAATATTTTTCACTTTTACATCGCTGCTTAATCAATCCACTTAACTATTTGCGTTAAAAGTTATGATTTATAGGCTTCGGCCAGCTTCAGCCAATGAGTATTGAAAACTTTTTACCCCTTACTTTGGACGAACAATGTTTAATTTAATATTGTTGATGGCTGACATGGTCAATGTATCATACAGTTGTAACGTTCGTACTGATCGTATATTGATGATGCACCATACGAACGAGCTTGTCTCTCCACCAGGAAATTGAATTGCTTCGAATATGATGCGTTACACGCGCCTGGTTAAGAGGATAGCATCCTTTATGTAATGTATTTGGTTCGAGCATGCGGCATTTATGGGATAATGGTGGGGCACTTTATGTATAAGGACGAAAGGTGAAGAAAATTCACAGAGGCTGAGCCAAGGTATGGCCAAGCTTTTGTATTTAAGTCGATGGGTCTCCAGTGATAATTTATAAAAACAAAAAAACTATTCTCTCACTAGTTTTTCTGCCGTATTGCACTATTTCTTTTTCTTTTTTGCTTTCATTTACATAAAATACATAAAATATTTTTGTTTACTCATATATTGTTGCGCGCACTTATATCTAGGCAAGAACTGGGTTTTTGCGTAGTCTTGCTCTGTGAATCGTAACATGTTGACTAAAGGGTCATCTTAGAACACTTGGTGCTTGTTACTTATTGTCCGAGTGTTAAAATCGTTAAGGTAAGGTTTCACTTCTTGTTCACTTCTTCATTATGTATTTCATTTAGTAATAATCGCGTTAAAGATGCCTTACAACTGCAGAGGGTTCTCATTTTTTTTTTTTTTTTTTTTTTTTTTTTTTTTTGAAGCGTATCAATATATTATCATTACTCAATAATTTACAATAATGTAACTCAATATTAACTATAAATTTGAGGATTTTGTAAGCGTTGAAAAATATTAAATTAATTAAAAAGTTTCATGACAGCACATTTTTATCTATTTTAAAGCGAGTCTATCGATTTTTCTCATCCTATAATTTTTTTCTGCCCAAAATTTATGCCAATCTCAGTGAAATAAAAGTAAAAGTGACATTATAATAAATAACAAGAACTTTTTCGTATACATAAAAATAATTAATTTTTTTAATGTTAAAAATTTTTTCCATAAACATTATTCATACGATCTATGGTTTCTATGGTTATTATTTACTGTAATATTTGGTAATATATAAAATCTTATGGATTTTTCTCCCTTTATAATTTTGTTGTCTTCATTTACATCTAAATTAGGTTTTTTATTCATAAACAAATAATGAAGTACTAACCAGCAGCACAATACCGTAATTTAAATTTTACGGAGAAATTGTAGTGTCGGAAGCTGATTGTTATATCAAAAATTAAATTGATTTCAGAATATTAATCAGCATTAGGAAGCTAAGAAGCTTTCTAATTTTTTATATTCTATATATATATATATATATACCAAAGCATTGTACGAACAGTTTGTTTCAATAAGCCGATTTGATTTCTTGGATAAATCCTATCTTATTCTTGTATGAATTCAAAGCTTTTCAAGTTTTGATTCTATTTACGAATAAAAAGAATCTGCAAAGTTCCGATATGCTTTATGTTAAAGTTTAGATGTTATTCTATTTGTACTAGAATTTGTATATATATATATATATATATATATATATATATAATATTTTACAAGGAATTTAATGTTATGAAAAATTATTTATTAAATATTATATTATTAATTAAATTAAATATTATATATTTATTATATTATTAAAAAAGTCATATCGAAAAGATATTTTTCAATCAAAGATTAAAAATATATTTATAAAAGAAATGTATGAATTATTAGTAATACTTATTAACAATAAATGACGTTTAATTATGATTTGTAAATATGGTAAGAATTTTTAAATTGACATCAAATATGTAATATTGAATATAAATATAATAAATTTAGATTCGTTATATTACTTACTTTCAATTGAATTTAAATATATATATATATGATGAATATTAGTATTACATTTGTATTATTATTAGTAAATTTTTTTGTAATAAATATTATAGTAAAAAAATTTAACTTTTATATTTCTTTAGAAGTGAAACTAACAAAACTTCTCTCAGAATATTAATTCAAAGAAAGTAAAGAGTAAACGTTTATTTAAAAGCTCACGGAAAAGCTATTTTACAGAGAGAAAAGTTGCTTCAAGGCGTATTTATTTTCTATTCGATTAATGCAAGGACTTTTGTCATAGTTCACTTTTCTCAAAATAAATTCAAAACTTTTTAATTGTTAATTACTTTCGTAATATATACATCTTTAAAAACTATTTTCTCGTTACAAATATTCCATTCTTATTATATAATTCAACTTCTGTCTATTAATAAAAACATTGCATTTTCGTGTATTTAATTTCATTTAAATTTAATCCTTTTATAAGTTTTATTTAGTTCAATAAATTGTTTATAATAAACTGCCTGTATATTTTATCTGCTACTATATTTTATATACAAATTTAATTATAATAATTATTTGAAATTATATTATGGGAATATTAGATATATTGTATGATTATCCTTTATTTTAATTTTTATTTTATATTTGTAACTTAATTACAATTATCTTTTTGTATAAATATATATATATATATATATATATATATATATATATATATATTTGTTTTTATTATATAATACTATATAATATACTCTTATATATCGTATTAATATAATACAAACCTCTTTTTAAATCCTGCTGCGAAATGGAAAATATACGAGTATACAATACATATGAATTGCAAAGAAGAAATAAGTTTCTAGGAGCTTGTAGTAGAAAGTAGAGTTATGGCAAGTTTATTTGAAATAAACGGTCAATTTAGTTCTACGGATGCATAATACCAAATATTGTGCGAGATTTCTGTAGAAAGAGCGTGACCCAAGATTATTGTGAACAATGTGAGGGAAAGCCAAACTCTATGCGGAATTACAAACGTAATATATATATATATATATATACAACATTTGACAACTTTTCATTATTATGGTTGCCTGAGCTAGTACATCTAACTGTATTCAGTATAGGGGAAGCTATTCATGTTTTCTCAAATCTATGAAAGCGATCTGTTCATATTCAAACTAATTCGTATTTTAATTACACGAAGGTAGGAATGCAATTCATTTCGTGATGTCGATTCTCTTAAGTTAATTATGAAAAAAATTGTAATCGACATCACATTTTTAGATGGATAGTTTATAGATTTGAGAAAATTTATATATTTCATAACAGTGCAATAAAAAAGTAAAAAGTTAAAGAATATTATTAATCATTAATTTAATATTAATTAAAAAAGAAAAAAATCTATGTAAAATCATTTAGCATCGGGTGTATTATTATAATAAATAGAGTGTATTATTTAATTTGATTCGAATGTCCCATAAAAACTACTGTTTTCGATTAACAATTGTTGTATAAACTGCCACATCTGTAAATTTCTCTAAAACGTATTTCTCTTTCTCTCTCTCTCTCTCTCTCTCTCTCTCTCTCGCAGACGCATACCGTACTATTGCTGTCGCGTTCTTTCTCTCTAGCTCACTCGCTCACTCGGCATTTGAATCTTTACCAAAGTACTTCTTTGATAAAGATATGCGATTCCAAGTGCACTGGTACAGTAATGTTGGCTGTTCTGTCGGTGCTCTACATCAATTCATGCCTGAGGCCACTTTGGCGTTCTCGAGGATGCTCGCTTAAGGAGTACTAGATTGATTTGTAATGGAATTACTGACGCTGTCGTCGTCGATCGTTGAGCGATTCCATCACTAGTAACACCCTTTCCATTGTAATACCATTGGTATTAGTGTTTCATTTTCTTTCGCAGACAGCTTCTTTGTTGATTTGGCTTTAACGCGAAAATGAACACGCAAATGTTATTAAAAGCATTGATTGCTTTGGATGTCCCAGCTAATTATTTCGCTTAAATGGATTGTAGCATCTATTCTTCATCTTTAAAATATTGTTTGTACTTAATAATTTCTGTTTTATTATACAAGAATAAGAAGAACATCACTATAATTGTATGATTTTTGAAAATATATGAATTTCATATAATACCTAATGAAATAATATCATCATATTATTTTCTGCACAAATAATTTAAGCATTCGAATCGGTTCTCTGTGTTGTAATTAGCATGAAAGTAAAATTTATTTGCGCGTATATATATGACAATTTATATATATAATATTAATCGTGTTATAAATAAGATTTTTATTAAAATATAATTGTTTTATGTTAAAAATATTATAAAAAATATTAAAAAATTAAATAGACATTTAAAGAATAATTGTTTTTAACTGATAAACAAAATTTTTTTTAATTTAATTGTTGTTAAACTTATTTATAATCTTTAGGGAGGGGGAGGGGGGAGGAGAAGCCGCGAAGGATACATCCATTAATTTATTTAACATTATTTAAAAATGATAAGTGCTTTAATATCAGCCCCAAAAGTTCGATCAATAACAATAAGGTAATAAAAATTCACATTGTTTAACTTTAAATAGTTTAAAGATAGTAAATAATGATGGTATAACCGTTTCTTAAAAATGAGGCAACTAATTTTAACTATAAAATCTCTTGATAAAAACTTTGAAGAATTCGACTCGTTTCAAACTCTTTTACCGCCAATTATACGCTTGGGAGCGCCAATTCCATTTGATATCTGGTATATTCGATCCAGATTTGTTACTCGGTATACAACGGGCGTCTAGCTATATACATCGAAAAAATACTTTCATCTTTATTCAAATAAAATTCTTTCTTCATCAATAGACAGCATTTCCGATTCTTAATTTTTTTATTTTCCTTTGCTCTCAATACAGTATTGTTACAGTTACTGCTTATCTTGATCATTTAATCTGGGCCGAGGCTTTTGTCAATTTTGGCCAAAGGATCGAAAATAGAATAGAAACGCGTATCCCCTCGAGATACAAAGGGATACTATACGCTGGAGACTTTAACTTCGTGCGGAAGATGCAACTACGAATCTCGGCGTCCTTCCTCTTTCCATTTTGATCTCCTGTGAAACATCATTTCTTGATATACTGATACAGACGGATGCGATTAAGAGCCTGCGAGTGACGAACTCTGTGTGTGTCCCATGTCCCACACGCTCGCGCGCGCGCTTTCATGATTTTTCAAAGGTTAAGAATTTAACTCGGGAGTCGCGGTATTTCCGTGACTGCGAAAAAACTTTTGTATACTCAGAAAACTCAAAAAGGAGTAGGAACTGTAAAAGTGACTAAGTTTGATTTTAAAATAGATAAAATCAAACTTTCTTTTAAGCTTTGCAAAAAATTTGAAAATAACAAACTTATCTATACATAAAACTATTTTTAATCAACTAATGATTAATTATGCTTCTTACACATATGTAATATAGAATTTATTATATCTATTAAAGATTTAATTGAAATAGTAAATGTTATCTACATTTGATATATAAAAATTAGCAAAGTTTATGAATATATTCCACAAATTCGAATTGGAGAATAAACCATTACTAGACAAATATTCAATAATTTTAAATCGCCAAATGTAATAAATTCAAGTGCAAAATTCAGATCATTAAAATTTTTCTTATTAATTCGAGATAAACATAGAAAAATATCAGAAATGGAATCAATATAAATTGCCATTTATATACATATTACTAATTATTCTGTGAGGGCTACAATATTAATTTCATTAATAAATATGTTTTCTTTTATAAACTTATTAATATCAATTGCTTATACAAGATAATGATTATATGACAAATATCAAATAGTATAGTTTACATTTAAAAATAGAATAAACACAGTGTAAACGTTTTTATTTTTAATATAAAAAAAAAAAGTGAATATGACAATACCAATAATATAACGTAGAGTAATAAAATTGCTATCTATAGATATTTGATTTTTAAATGTATTCATCTAAATAATAAAATATATGAAAGATAATTTTTGCATATTTAGAAAACATTAATAGATAACAGATGGCACAGAAATATTCTGCAAGTTAAATTCTTTAATAAATGTTTGTGGGAAACGTCTTTTAGTATATATAGTGACTTCATCATTTTTAGCGATGATTCTAATAAAAGTGTGATTTAGAAGAGATAATAAGAACAAGATTATCTTAGTAGATAAGTAACACAGATTTACTTAAGGAAGTATTAAAATATCAATTTAGAGCATCTAACAGTGTCGAAACATAAAAAAAGCAATCTATATTATGTCAATAAACCAAAAGTAATATAAACAAATATTACAACTTATGAAAACACATTACAAAAATGTTTCCTGATTTAAGCAGAATTTAATATTATATGTATTATAAAATATTTAATATTATTTATATTATAAAAAAGAACGCATAAAAAGATGTAATTGATATTAAATTTATGTAAAATTAAAATATTTAATATAAATATGTATTTGCTTGGATAGTTAAAATATCAATTAAAATAAATTCCGCTTAAAAATTTATGGGGAGAAACAGAATTTTAATGACAAATATTCTTATGATACAATTAATAAAATAGATAGAAAGGCTTTCGTCATTAAATTAATATAAATATTTCCCTAAAATATTAAATTGTTTTTTTTTTTTAACACATACGATATTTTAGAAGTATCTAATATAATTATTAAAATATTCATGAGTATGATATATAAGTATAAGAAATAGAAAAGATATATATTTTAGATATTTCTTGTAATCGAATTAATTTATATGCATTATTTTCAATATTTTATTTAGAACATTTTATTATTTAAATTAATATTATACGTTGATTGAAAAATATATGTGTAACAATGTGTATCGATCTCTTCCTAATCAGATACTACCTTTCAAAATTCAAGTAAAGTTTCTAAGTTATATAGGCGTACTTAAGAAAACTACTTAGAACATGGGAAATGCAAATATTATTATTTATCCTTTAAATTAGTATATAAGCACGGAGTTTATTCAGTTCGTATATGTTAAAAACAAAAACAAAACAAAACAAAAAAAAAACATATCAGATTGACGTAAATTTCAATTATAATTGCAGCTGCAGATACATCATATTTACTCTTGTAAAATTGATTTGAAAAACTATCCTTCTACCGTTGCTGAACTAAGATGATCAATTTAATAAAATAATATAATTCATTTTAATATATTATCGACGAAACATGTGCTTTATTTCAATGATAACCAATAAGGAAGATGTAGATAACAGAAATGATATAATTAGAAAATCTATATATTATTGTTATTAAAAATTATTTATTAGTATTTTAGGTAGTTTTATTATTATTTGCATAAATTTATTGGTGGCATTAGGTAATTATGTAACATTAGGATTACAGAATTTCTGTTCATTGTTATTTTCATTAAAATAAACAAAGTATTATGTATAACTTAAGTGAGTAATTGATAGTTTATATAGCGATATCAATCTTGTCAATAACTATTATAAATTATTCGGCAATATATGTAAATTCAATAAATAATGATGATATTTGTTAAGAACAAATTACCACCGGCTGACTTGCTAATTGATGCAAGGGAACTATTTAATATACATTTAATACATAATTTATATAAGAGCATTAAACCAAATTAACTCTTATTTAATAGCTCAAAAATTTCAGTATTCATGCGACTTTGAACTCGTATGCAATATAGTTTTTTACATAATGAATTTTAAAATAATGATTTTTAGGGAACTTGTTTCTATCTAAAGGGAAATAATAAATATCAGTGAAAAATCAGATACATTTTTGTAACCTATTATTAATTTATTTTATAATTAAGCATAGAATATGATGAAATATTGTATATTATTTTATATTTATTGTATTGTATTTATATGTATATAATTTTACAGTAAAAAGATTTTGAGAAGAAAGAATAAACACTAAGAGTAGCAGTTTCTGATACTTGTACGTTATGTTACGTATATCTGTATCTTTTTTTCTTCTTTTTGTTTTCTTTTTTCTATATGTCTTTTACTTTTATCTTAGGGAGTTGATCTCAAGGTTTATAAAGAGGTATCATATAGAGTCTTTCTCTATTACTTCTAACCTTTAACCTTATAATACGCATGTTATTAAAAAAAAATATGATAAAAAAAAACATGTACATAATATATTGTCACTTTTATTTTATTCACACTTTTTCTTTATTCATCTTATGTAATTATCTTAGCTGATAGAATATTTGCATTTATTTCATGAAATTATTTTCAATACAAATTATATGGTTAAGAAATTGCCTCTTTAACTTTGTATCTTGAGAAATCTTAAATTTTCTAAGATATGTAAGCTTTATAATATTAACGTTAAAATCAGTAAGAAACGAATATTATGGATTGATTCCTAATTAATTTCACATAATTAAAACACGAGATGAAATAATAATGATCGAAATTAAATTATTTCCAAAATACTTTGGAAATAAAATTTTGGTATAAAAGACAAAAGTACTTAAGATGGAGATAATATAAACTAAATTTATAGAAGTTAAAATCGGTAAACTACACTGGAGCTAATATTGCAAGGAGAATTAAGCGACGTATATTAAAAATAGGTTGTGCACATAGACAGAATAGAAAATAAAAAAGTAATATACAAGGTTTTATTATAGAAAAAATGAAAAATAAAAGACTATTAAATTCAATAAACCGAAGATGCGAAGATAATATTAAAATGGGCATAAAATAAGTAGGGTATGAGAAGTATCGCGGATCGATTTGACTAAAAAAATAAGATAAAAGACGGTAAGAAGAAAGGTATGAATTTTTTTTTTTTTTTTTTTTTTTTTTAAATATAAATATTCGGTCATTTTCTTCGGATTTACATGAATTTATTCATAATTTCATTCATCTTTATAATATTAAATAACATAGATGTTTACAGAACAATAGAAACGCTATTGTTTCGGATAGTTTTGGAATATTAAGAAAGTGAAATAATGATAAACAAAAGGATTAATAAGACTAAAAGGGCATATTATGAATCTTAATTGTATTACTATTTATTCTCTAATAATTTATATTTGTGCATGGTGCCTGATAACTCAATTAATTTAGAGAAAATAATTGTCTTTACATTATTGTTATTTAATGTCGCGTTATATCGTTGATATTGCACGTGCGTACACATCACAATAATCAAATGATCAATGCGCAGCTACGAGAAGCCAAAGTTGCGATTGAGTGTTTGGTGGAACTCGAACATTGAAGCTGGTTCTTGATGTTCCCAGACTGTAGGGCTCATCGCATGCTACGGCATAGCTGTTCCTTTCATTCGATACGCTCAAATAGTGAATTGTTCCTGCAAATATTACAAACATTATGTAAGATTATGGAATTTATGAGAACAATTTAGCATTGTTAAAGTTTTAACAACATTCACAATAATTGTTCGTTTATATTAATAATATTGCAAATTATTGACCATTTTGCAAGATTATTAGAGAAAATTTTAATATCTAGGTAAAAGCTTGAAGAAATCTTAAACAAATTGCATTTTATTTAAAAAATTTGATAATTTTTTTTTTATATTTAAATAAAAGTAGTCGATACATAAAATACTATTCTAGCAGAATTCACGAAAGCATTTCAAATAGCATTCGCATAATCATTTCCATATACACTTATATTATTATTATAACATTTAATCTGAAAAATTTGTCTTTTCAAATTCATAATTAGTTTTCAAAGTTGAACTTCGGTTAATGTGATTGTATAATCTTCGGTGTAAAATTGATTGGAAACTACGCTGAGATGAGAACCTATAAAAATCAAACTAATGCAATAGATGAAACTTAAGAAAAAATATTGACAAATTCAATTTCATCTCAAGTTATAAATAATATTGCGTTTGCTTAACGATCTGTCAAATTTGTATTATAATATATGAATTTAAATTATAATAAAAATAGCAATTATAAATATGTGTACCGGTAGATTAGAATAAATTAAACTTATATTCATATTTGAAATTTATTTTCATATTAATGAATGGAAACTTATATATATATATATATGTATTTGGAAAAATGCATACATTTAAATACTTCATTTTAAATAGACGCACGTATACAAAAGTACAATATACTTTTAATTCAAGATTTGTAGTAGGTATATTGCTTTCGGAATATAATTTGCGAAGATATGTTAGATCAACTGTTAATATTTTAATACATAAACTTTAATTAAAAAGGTAAAAATTATGTATTAATAATGCATGATTCATTCTCAAAATTCATAAAAGTATTTCTCATGGTTTATCGGTACTCATTAAAAAAAAATAAATAATTTTTATATTCACCATAATTACATATTATTACTCTACTGTTTATAAATGTAATATTTTATTAATATATACTTTAATTTAGTAATTTAATATTTTAATAATAAAATTAATTAAAAAGAATGATGTGCTAAAACTACATTTTCCTAATAAAATTAGTTGTAGAAAACTTAATTGAATTAATAGAAATTAGGTCAAGTTGATGCAAAATATTTCGTCAGTTTGTCGTAAAAATATTGTCCACAGCTCTGAAAATTCTGTAAAACTTTTAACCTACTTTTAAAAGCTTTTTATCCACGTATTGGAAAATTTATACCTCGTTTCAATAATACAAACTATCGCATATAGTATATATAATTATGTATTTTATATTTGTAAAGTAACAGAATAAACTAATAGTTAACAAATTTGTATGTTGTTGTATTTGATAGATTGAATTAAATCTATTGGAAATTACAAAGAAAAGTCTTTTCGATTTTAAATTTCCTAATACTCTATAATAATACTCTATGTTGGTGGTATATTAACATGTTTTACCTATATACACGCGGAGAAGAAATTCTTACAGTTTTAAAATTCAATATAATATGAATGTTAAATTTCGAAGAAAACGCTGTTAGAAATAAATGAATAAATATTCCAAGGTAATTATTGAAAAGAATTTTCGTATAAAATTTAACTTTCAGCAGAATTTTATTTTAAACTTACCTCTTTCGACATTCAGCGTTATTGCAGTATTGTAGACTTCGTCGGTGGGATTGGATATTTCAACCGATCGTCGGAAAACTGTTTCATCTGCATGGCGATCGCCAATTTCCAAATCACCAATAAATTTGTAGTCTCTTTTGCCGTTTTTTAATTTTAAGTCCTTAAAAAAGATTATAATAGAAAAATGTTGAGAAAAATGTTTAAATATGAATTTACTCGTAATATAACAATATGTGCGTTAAACATTGTCTTGAGTGTTGATTAAATCATGGATAGTAACGATAATAAACGATGCTTTGAATTTAACAATTTTTTTGCATATTTTTAAATAATTAGAAAAATTAAATTCAAAATTGCATACCAAGTATTAAATATATTTAATTGGATAAATAAAAATATTCAAATAAAAATTGTAAAAATATAAAACAACATGTACAATTATAATTGGATAAAATATAGTATAAGTAAAGAACATATATATATATATATATATATATATAAATTTTTTTTTTTTTTAGTTTTCGGCTAATGATTCGCCAATAGTAAACGGATAAAGATAAAAGAATGACGAAGAAAAACTGATATATCCTAGTGTGTGAAGAAAAAGAAAATACAGTCCAAAGTAATCCTATTTAAATTTTGGAAGATTACTTAGTGTTATGGCACTCTTCGAATCCATAAAATTATATGTTTTCATCTATAGACAGAAATATTTTTTATTACAAAATATAAAGATAACAATAAACACGCCCTTTCATTAATCATATAAATGTTTGATAATACGTTAAATAAATATTTAACAAAATATAAAAAATTTTATATTTTCCTGGAAGTAATAAAAACGAAATTGTAGAAATTAAAGGAATGAAAAGATAAGTAAATAAGACTATTTTACTGTACTTTCTGAAAACACGTACAAATTTTGTATGGACACACGTAAATCCATTAAAAAATTACTTTACTACCTGTCTAAATAATTATTATATTTGAAGGTTACTTGTTTATTTTATTATATATTAGCACAGTCTATATAAAATAACATTTTTGTTGAGTAATTTCAGTATAAATCACGGTATATTGCATATATATATGGTTATCAGTAATTTATATACGCCAATACGTATAGTATTCAATTATATTTAATGTTTAAAATATTTCATTTTTCATCGACTAAGAAAGTTGCACATTTCTTATATTTACTAATAATTTAATTTAAAAACAGTAATTTAAAAACAATTTTTACATTACAGTCTTTGATACATATTATCGATTAATAATATTAATTTTAAACAAATTTTAATTTACAAAATAAATCCATACTATTTATTTTTTCAATATTGAAAACTAATATTAATAGTTTATAAAATTTTTCAAATATTAAAAAAATGTTAACTACTAAGTCTAAGCTTTATTATTCCGCCATTGCAACGTTAAATCAAAATAATAATGCTTTTTTACTTCCATTATCAATTGATATAATGACGATTTAAAGTAAAGTAATAGTCCAACTGTTTATATAGAATATTTAATTTATTCTGACAAATATGTAATTATAATTGTATCGTAAAGAATTTTTAATGCATCATAATAATAATTAAAATTTATTTCGAACATCATATAATTTTGGAATTTCTTATTTATTAATTTATATATATATATATATATATATATATATATATAAATATAATAGGAGAATTTTTATGTGGAAAGGAAAATTAATAATCAATTTAAGCTTCTTAATTTTAAAGTATATTAGCGACTTAAATAAAGATTTTATTTGCGAATCATTAGTAGGTGTAATGGTTTTATAATAATAAGATAAAATTCATCTACATTTAAAAAGACATAATCTTTCATATAAAGTTTTACTTCTATATAAACTTTTTCGAATTATCTAATCAAATCTTGAGAAAAGCATAGGATATTATTGAGGAATAAGATTGTTTGTTAAATATATTTTGGGGAAAGATTTTCAAGACGCTGACCCCGAAAACGTAAAAATTCACATTCTCGAATAATGACAGAGCGAAAAATAATCGATGTATCGTAAAGCAATTACCAATTGTTCCTTCGATACAATGTCCTTATCGGTGAGAGTTATGTGCTCCACCCTCTTATCAGTGACGTCAAAGGCATTCGTATGGGCAGTAAGGACGAGCGAGTAGAGTAGGCCTCCAAAAATAGCTGCCTCGTAGGAAAACATTATATCCACGTTTATTGAGGAAACAGAAAGCCGCAATAACTTGGCGAGTACTCGCACTCACAGACTTTATACACTGGCTTATCTGCTTGCGTTTCGGATTGTCGCGAACGCGCCCCTATCGCAGTGCGCGTCTGGAATACACCAGCACCATTGAAAACCTTCTGTGAAATGAAATAGGAGAGAGAGAGAGAGAGAGAGAGCAAGAAATAAAGCGAGACAAAAGAAATCCGGATACTGTTTGGCCTATCGGACTTTTTTTTTTTTTACGTATCGTACGATGTGACGACTACATATTGCAACCTAAAGTGGAGGTGACACTGACTTTAAAACTAATGATTTCAAATACACTGAAAACTAGTAGGTCACTCCTCAAAGCTTTTTTATCATGAAAAATATATTTTGAAGTAAGTTACCACTTATACGTTTTTGATAATTTACTTTGGTTCTTATAAATGTACTAAAAATTTCTAATATACCGCATATAAACTTAATTTTTAATATAAAAGAATTAATTGTTACATATTTAAACGATATATACACATTTTCTCCCTTAAATTACTTTCTACATAATATGATAAATAACATAGTAATAATAAATAACTATTTTTACATATTTTTAAATTTTGAATTTTTTAATGTTAAACTGTTAATTCTCTCTGTCATTTTCTCATTTATTAATCTTTATATAAATTATTATATAAATTATACAGATGCATAAATTCTAAAATCAATATATTAATATATCAATACAATATAATTTGCGTGTCGAACAATCATACAAATAACCATAAATGAACTTAGTACATGTTATTTAATACTAATACCAAATACATTTTATAAATTAATTTTCTTTAATCTTGTAAATATAAATATCTAACTATTACTTTTTGCTTTTCAGGTATGTCGTCGCTTAAATACAATAACCTGATTGATATTGTGTAGGTGAGTTACTAAAATTATTAACATAATCCATATAATATTATATAATACACATCATTATTTAATAAGCTAACTATTTTATTTAAATCTTATTTAATAATACTTATGCTTTTTCTTATTAAATTTATCATTATTTTTGCGGATGTGCTTTTATTATCTTTTACATCAATAGAAAAATTTTAATGAAAAAAAAAATGAAAATATAATTTAATAAGAGTAATCTCGATTGTCGTTTTGTAAAGATTTTTTTTTTTTTTTTTTTTTTAATTATATCCATCTTACGACTAATAAGAATTTTCATTCAAATTTTTGACTTCTTAACTTTAATTATATCGCATCATTTAATCAATGAAAAATATTAATTATCAGCCTGTATATAATTCTAATGTAAATATTATCTATAAAAACAGCTCTATAGTTTTGTTTAAAAAAGACAAATTTTATCTTTGTAATTAATCTTAGATCTTTCCATTAAAAGAGAAGAAGCTATTTATTGATGTAAAAACAGCACGGTTTGTATTTAAAAAGTCCTTTATGTTAATAGCTTCTTTAGTACAGTCATGGTTCTTAAATATAAAGATAATGTGAGCGATGATCTTACTGTCTTAATAAAAAAAAAAACAAAGACTAATAATAATAAAAGAAGAAAAGAGGAAGAAAAAAGAAGAGAAAAAAACGCATAGAAAGGAGGTCTATTGAGACCCGAGGAAAGAAAGACATGTACATTCAAATAAGATATCCCCCTGGTATATCAACACCAAGAGCCAAGACAATAGTGTTACCCGGGCAATTCACTCGCTACTCATCTCGAGAATTCACTTACATTACACATATAAAATGCAAAATCCATTATCCAGAGCATCGAGGCACCACCGTTATAGCGCTCGAGGTAAATTCGCTTCCTGCAGGCATAGCAAAAATTTTCCTCCCAGCCAAGATTTCAAGATTTTGCTCGCTCGAGCGAAAAAGAGCAAAAAAACAAACAAAAAAAAAAACAAAAAAAAACAAAAAAAAAAATGCTCGACTCGAGCCGTGACAGGAATTCTGGCTACTAGGGCGAGCATTGCTTCGTTACTTAAATCCCAACTCTTGTCATTTTATTCGGATACGCCGGGGAAAAGGGCCCGCCCGCGGGCTGATCGTCGATGTCGAATAGTAGACAAGTGAATGCGTCGAAGCGAGAAAAGAATTGCTGGCCTAAGGGCGTGTAGAGGCCTTTTTTGCCGCTCTCGTTCATACTTGGATCCCATAGCCCTAGGGACTACACCAGGGCTACACCCCTGTCTAAGCTACTACATGGTGCAAATGTGTGAGCGCGCGAACTTAGCGAGCTGGTCGGGCGACAAGGATGCGAAAAAGCTGCTGCCCACTTTGACTTTATATCTTTCGAGTCTTCCCTATATCCGTCTTTTCCTTCATGTTAACCGTCCGTGTACTTTTTCTTTTTCGTTTCATAGCACAGAAATTGTACGCTTAAGGCTGGCCTCGTTTTTGGCTTTTGTATCTCTCGTGAAGGAGACTACGTATAGTTGAAAAAGGGAGAACTGCAAAGTTCATCGTTAAGCGGCAAGATTGATTAGATCGGCAATTTATACGCCTTCGCTTGGCAGAAGTTTAATGTAGGCGTTAGAGTTCTCCTCTTATTCCTCACGAGCACATCTTCACTTGTATTGGTATTTGAATATGTACCTTTTAAGAATATGAAGTTGCTTTAACGAGTTTTGTGGAATTATTCAGTTTATTTACTTTTTTTCATCTTTACGTCAAAACTTTTAATCTCTTTAAAATCAATTTCTTTTTTTCCCTTTTTTTTTTTTTTTTCTTACGAACCTTTTAATACTGATTTGCGTTTAACGACATTAAAGATAAATTAATTGAAGTTCTGTATTACAGAATTGAATTTGTAAATTTGTGGCAAATCGAATTTAAATATTGTTTGTGCATTCGCATTATATTATATTAAAATGATACGTATTATATTCTCAAGTTTTACAATCTCCGTGAAAATTAAGCTAACCGAAGTATGTACGATATATAGTCAGTGTTGAAATTAAATTGCATCACTTGTATTTAATTGGTGATAGTGTAAAATGTGCGCATTTGTATGTAGGATTAAGAGAATTTATAATATGGGTACTTAATGCGTATATGGGTACTTAATATGATAACAAATCACAAATACACTTGGTTGTAAAGATTAAAATTTTCTTATATAACGATTGAAATAAAATTTAAGGTTACATTTGAGAAAAACTTTTTTTTTTTTTTTTTTTTTTTCCCCCTCAATAAACGGATTATTATCTTAACCTATAATACACAATATAATATCAGGTAATTAAGTAATTTATTACTTAATTGTCACTTTACAGTATAACAAAAATTTAATAGGATAATATATATATATATATATATAAATATTATATATTGTTAAATACGTTGTGTATGATGACAACGTTTGGCTCGACAAATATTATGCAACATATGCTTTGGGCATTGATTTTAATAAAAATAAGTGAAAATAAATCTTACAGCACTAATTAACATATTCAAATATGTTTAACCTAAAATATAATTTGATTAAAATAGCTTTATATCTTACGTGGAATTAAAAAATATTGTTGTATTATTTTCCTGTTTTCTTTTAAACTTCAAGTCAGACATTTATTAATATATAATTCCATTTTAAAACTGTCATACTTAAAAGAATAAAGAATAAGAATATTGGAATAAAATTTCGAAATTTATAAAAAAAAATATATAATATATATGAAAAATAATGTATCAAGTATAAAAGTATAAAATTTCAAATTAAAATTTAAGATAGAAAATTAAAGATATTAGATTTAAAATATCCCAACGGAACTTTTATGCCCCAAACAATGTGTAAAATTTATATAACCTACGTACTTTTTTCTTATTTATTTGAATTTATAAGCTTTAACAATATTCAATATCTGCTACAACAAATAAATGTTTTTTTTTTTTTTTTTTTATATATAAAAATAACTTTTTCATATTGCTTTATCTAATGATGATTATTTCAAAATATGTCTCAAGAGATACAGACTGAGAGATAGAACGAGGCCAATTTTTCAAATGTCCACTTAGCGTCAAATATACGTCAATATATTGTCAATATATTTTTGATTGAATTCTAAGAAAATAAATAACCAATCCGATGTAACATTGTATGGTGATATGGAACAAAAATCAATGATATATTTAATATTAAATAAATAAATAAATAAATATGATGAGTAGCTGCTACTTAGTTTCTCCTTTTCAATTTATTATTTTATTGTAGGTTGTACTTTAAGGACGACGATATTCGTTCATTTAACATTTATTCCTATCAGTGCTTAATATAGCAAAATACAATACATAATTTTCTTTATTATAATAAATTTACTACGCTATAGTATACTAAAATTATATTTTATACTATTATACAGATTTATAAATGTTGGATATAATATTTAAAATTCTCCTCACTATACATAGTAATTATAAATTATTTCATCATATTAAATATGAAATTCATTCCATTCGGTAGCTGAGTTACTATTATTATTATTATTTTAATTTAATGAAAATTTTTTAACACTCGTATATCTATATTAATAATGCTTGTACTTAGTGAAATTGGTGGATTTCTTAAAAGTTCACTGTTATTATAGTCGGGCGTGAAAAATTTTTCAATTTTTAAAAAATAGACGAAAAAGAAATTACACTTACAATAAAAAATTACTAGCGATTTTAGAGGTAGAGAAATCTATATAAATTATCATATGCGCATTAATGGGTATTGAATAATTAAATATAATGCCAATTTTACGTATACGTAAAATAAATAAAATTACTAAAAATTATAGAATATACTTCAAATTATAATAGGAGACATAAAAGTTTTTATGTTTAATAAGTATTATGTAGAATTTTCTTTATCAACAAAATTATTCTTACAAAGTAAATAAAATCTTGATTGAAAATGTGTCGTTTAATAACAAAATTTGGAATTAAAAGAAAATTCGTATTTTAAATGGAAGTAATTTTTATTTCGGAAACATTTCTCTTCAACACCCTATTATCCTGGAACACTGAATTATAAATAAAACGAAGTAGTTTTCTTAGAGGATTGAAAAGTTTATTTACATATTTATAGGTAGACATATTGGAACAATTGAAAAACATACCAATAAGTTCTTGTTCGAAAATAAGATTTTGTTTTTTTGAGGCGAAGGAGGAGGAGGAGGAGGAGGAGGAGCATTATTTTAAGCGAAATTCAAGAAACGTAGGAGCAAAATATAAAAGTTTTATGTGGATGCGATAACAAACCTTGAAAGATTTTGTTTTTTACCAAAATAAGGACTATTAGTACAGCGGCTTATAAGTGTTTTGGAATAGGAAAAAAGCTTTTTCAGATGGACTTAAATTTTGCAGAGAGCAAAGAGGCTCTCAGGGGTTTGTTTAAGCTTCTGAAATTATTTCCTCGCGAGTGAGCGGGACACTTGCCTCACTCGCTATTCTCCTTTTTTGTGATTAAAGGAGGATAGAATTTGTCCCGACCAAGTGTCAGTGCGCGAATCTCCCTCTCGACACTCGAGTTGACGCTCTCGCTTCAAAAGCCGTGGATTCCTAGTGGTAAAGAACACGAACGTCTCGGTCAAAGGCGCGCACGCAAATGAGGCTGAGAACGCAACAGTTGCGTGATTACGATGCGCGTCGGCAACGGCGGTGACGGCGGTGACGGCGGTGACGGCGGCTCGGGACGAGAAACCAAAGGAAGGGTCGGAAAGGCGTCGAAGGCGACGGCGCCGACCGGGGCCGATCGCCAGTGCCATGACCGCGCCGCGAGTCGCCGCTCCAGCAGTAGCAGCAGCAGCAGCAGCAGCAGCAGCAGCAGCAGCAGCAGTAGTACTAAGCCGGCGATTCCGATCCTCCGTTCGGTCATTACGCGCATCACCAGTAAGAACCGCGACGTAGTTCACGTGCACGCGGTCGAACTCGCGGGGAAGCTCGCGGGAGATCCTGGGGTAGCCGGAGCTGAAATCGGGCGAGAGACAAGTGTCGCGGAAGCTTAGAGCGCATTTCTCATTCTCGATTCGCATTGGCGAATAGTCGAAAAATGTGACGACGAGTTCGCGAAATTTTGGGGGAGAGCATTTATGCGCCAAGCGTTAATAGTCTCCCTCATTTCTTTTCCATCGAAGCCTAATTAAATTCAACTATATATATATATATATATATATATATATAGTGTAATTAAGGGCCTTTTATTGCAATAGTTGTGTCACTCTTGCCTTTCTTACTAGCTACACAATTTTGCTTGTACATATCATATGCTTATTGTAATGAACATGTGCGTAAGTATTATATCATTTGAATTTCACTATATAATTAGCGAGGAATACTTGAAAATCATATGGCGTTTAATAATTGAAATTTAAATTACGCTCGTAATTGAATATTATTAATTATGGTAAATGCTTGCTATAGATATGGTTTCTTCGCATATTCAAGGCAAAGTTTATGCTCCCCCATACTTTAATCAAGTTCATATTCAAGTAATTATATAACGTTATTAATGATGTGGAAATTAATTCTAATTAGATAACAATTATTAATTATAAGGAAGGAAATTGAATTTTTATCCAGCATAGAGCATATATGCGCGCGTATGTATAGAAAAAAAAAAATAAATATGACAATTTTTACAACGTTAAATAGCTTATTTTTTCCCCTATATTCTATCTGTGAAAATATAGTAAGACGTGCTGAATTAAATATTAGTACTGTGATTGACAAAATTAATTGCCATAGATAAAATTTGAAGGAAAATTTTCGGTCTCTTGGCGTTGATAAATCAATGATTATATGTTAGAAAGCAAAATATTTTTTATTCATAGAAAGCTTGGAACTTGGAACATTAATTTACTATATTTGGAAATAAGCATTATTGACGTGTTATATAATTGAAGTAATTACTGCCGCTGTAATTATTGTTTAGATTCCTAAAAGTATTGTTTTAATTAATTTATTTATTTATTTTTTTTTTTTTTTGAACACATCTATGCTTTCACATCGTATGCCCTTAACTTGTCATTTTGACCCTTCGTGTGTTTATCGGCATTCGAACGTAGCCTGCAATTACTTGAAATCCCGGTAGTACAAGAAGTGAGTTAGTGATTTCTTATTTCCTTCGTGATAGGAAGTCGAACGAACAGAATGAAGCGTATTTCAGTTTCCTTTTTCGAAGAAAATCCATTAGGAAGATTTATAACCGGCAACGCGATATAAATTTACCTGCAGTCTACAGCAATCCGGATGTAAACATCGCCTGTCGAAGACGCCTTGTTAACGGAAGTAACCTATATTTCATAAATATAGAGAGCAAATGTTACTTGTAAATGTCATAATATATTGAAACTGTTTAATAGATAGATTTTTTACATTAAATACACGGTTTCTGGGATATATTTGCAAACTTTAAAGCTGGAGATATAATTTACTTGGAATGGCATTAGTGTTTGTCTAAATTCTTATATACACAACAATGTTGTGGTACTTCATTTAGGAAATAGTCTTATTGCAATAAGAATCTTAAAAGTAATAAATACAAATGGTGGAATTTTATTGCAATAATATAAAATTATTGATAGGGAATATTTTTTATTTAATTTATTTAATATATATTAATGACGTTAAAAAAAAAAAAAAAAGACATAGAAAGATCTATACAATAATATTATCGTGTGAATTCTCTGAATTTGAAAATTCTACATGTATAACATAGAAATTTGTAATTACGAAGAATGTAATGTAAATAACAATTTATAAATAAGAATATAGAAATAACGCGCGCTGTTTATTATTCACTTATACCTTATATTAATATGCTTTAGTACTGGAAAAAAGAAGCAAGGTAGTTTTGAAATTTTTTTTTTTTTTTTATAGCATAAATACGATTTTCAATAAAAACGCCGTAATAAAACATTTCTCATGTATTTAATATTATTAAATTTCATATTGAATGAACAAAAAAACATCCAGCAAGATTAGTAAAATAATTTTGTACTACGAGCTCGAGGGAAACGATGATAAATCGATATAATTGGAGCATTGTTACATTTAAAAATAGTAGCCAATTTATTATCTACAAATGAAAATTAGACAATTAAAAATTATTTATATTATCTATATATTATCAGTAGTTTAACTTTGTCGATCGTAAACGTAAAAATAGTAGTTAAAATGGCCTGGTAATTTTTCCTTCTTACTCACCTTGATTTTACTTTGATTGAAAATGTTTGATGAATTAGTCATAGAATCGAGTAGATATAACTCAGAGAGAGAGAGAGAGAGAGAGAGAGAGAGAGAGAGAGAGAGAGAGAGAAGATGGAATGATCTCGAGTGAGAGGGATGGAGCAATAAAACGGGAGAGGGTTTTTAATTAGAGTGGTTGGTTAGTAAGTAGTGGAAAACTATCCGCGAACTGGTTAGTTGTAATCCATAGATATAAAAAGACGTAGACTATTAATATTCCGTGGCGGTAGCAGCACCTCATACAGAGGAATGCATATTGGACATGTAATTAATGTAAAGAATTTATTACAGGGCGGTCAGGCGTATGCGAAATACCCCGTTGACTGTAAAAAGGTGGGGTTGTGTTAAAGAAAATGGCCGGGGGGCTTCCTTCTTTTTTCTCTTTTCTTTTTCTTTTTTTTTTTTTTTTTTTTTTTTTTTTTTTTTGCTCTCTGCCCTCATAAAGCCCACGCTCTGGTGGGGCTTACTGAATACAAATTGCCTTGTTGATGCTGCTTTGTGATCGTTCAATTTAGAAGAACCATAAATATCAGGGTTCCCAACATTTCTTGCCACTAGGATAGATGGACCGCGCAATTTTGATTAATTCAATTCAGAAAGCCCAGCCTTTTCTTAATACGTGCATGCACAAGCGTTATATTACCGAAAGGAAATTTCGGGAATCGTTTTGCATAAGCGTGCGATAAATTATATGCTTGGCTTAAACAAATGGAAAAACCGATTTTACAAACTGAGGAGAGAAAGGTTAATTGAAAATTAGTACAAACTTTGTACTAACCATCATTACATACCTATTTTAAGATCAATGCGCTTGGGTATTACGCAATAATTATGTTTATAATCATTAACGAGGGTGCGCGTAAAGTCTGCACTTATTGATGCAGGATCGGCAATTTTTCAATATGTGAGTGCAGCTTATGCCGATACATCGATACCATGGCTGATTGATGAAAAGGTGTAAATAACTTTATTAGGAAGTATGGTAGTGACGGCCACCCCAACATTAATGTGCAGAGTTTCATCTTCAGATTTTATCAAGTGTAATTTTTTCCCGTGCTTTTGTTAATGTTATGTTTAAACATGTCATTGTATTATTTACAAATACAATTTACATTATTGTCGGATAGATGTATTTTCTAAAGTTTTGACAATTATTCACGAGCCATGCTTTTTTACAATTATCGAAGAGACTTATAAAACCATATTAATTCTAAAGGCATAGGTTAGTCTTTTATTTACGACTGGCAAGCAATAATTTAAACATAACAAACGAACATTTTTTAAAAATATAAATACAAGATACGAATGAAAGAAGAGCCATTTAATTTTTAGAAACATTATGCAAACGCGTGGCGGACAATTTTACCTTAATAAATTAAGGACGATGATAAAATTATCCACTACTAATTTCTTACATGAATCCTTGAAAATTGACGTTGGTAGAGAAAAATTTCAAGCTTCGTTTGTCAATCACTGCAATTGCCAATCGAAAATTCATTGGCTAATTGGGACTCGCGGTCGAGCTTCCGAGTAAGAAAATCATTGGTGTAGCCAAACGGAATACAACATTCGCTTAATTTTTTTTTCTTTTCCAACGGCCGCCTCGCTTAATGTTTTCCATTTCCAACGCGTTAATTCATTATCCTATCTCTCCTCCTTACACTCAATACAGCTAATGTCGTGCGAGAAAACCTGCTTGCTTGATATTGTTCACGCGCGAGCGGCAACAAGGGAGGAAAAGACTGACACGGAGTTCATTCGACAAAGTGCTCATTTATACGACGCGCGCCCTTTGCGAATTATTTTGCTCGTCCTTACCGTGTCGTTTCATACTACATTTAATGCGGGCAGCGTTCGCACTTATCGCTGCCTCCTCTATTATTTATTTATTTACGACGATTTGGTAAACACGTGTTAATACAGGTATGCCCCCCCCCCCACCCTCCACCATCCACCCTCCACCCTCCACCCTCCACCCAATGCTTATACGCATTTTGGACAACTGTTTTAATTAAAGTGATCACATGTTTGAAAGCCGTTTAATTCATTACAACATTCATGTGAAGTCAGCGAAGCGTAATTATATTCCTTTGTTTTTTATCGATAAAAAAAAAGGATGGTATTCAATTACGAATCATTTTCTTTTTTTGTAATTTTTCAATTTACGTTGTTCAACATTATAGATTCAATATTATAAAATAGCATATTTTATGAAGAAAAAAAAATGCTAACTAGCTATTATAATAGAATTAAAATTTTATTTTAAGAAATAATTTTCTTTTTATATTACAAGATTTGAAAAAAGTCCTCGCGTAATTATGTTATTTCGATTGATAATTAAAATAAGGGACAAAAGAAAGTAATTGTATGTTAAATTTTTATATCTTTGGAATGTTTTTTTACGTTTGTATTAGATCAAATTAATTTCTTCCTAATTATTCACGGTATTTCCTTGGTGAATAAAGTTCTTATAAAGAAAAGTTTAAAGTTATGTTGTTATACACAAGTTTTTTTATCACAATACTTTTTATATTGCGGAACCTTTATTCGGTATATTCTATTAGATAAAGATAGTGCTCGTTTATAAAAAATTCATATATATTAAGTTTTCTTCAATCATTCAAATTTACTGAATTTATGATTTTATATATGATATTTATGTCAATTAAAGGGCCTTAGATGTAATTATTTCGATTCAATTTTTAAGAAGATGCAGTATGTTATTAAAATCTTTGCATTAATGACATATTAAAAACTAAAAAAAAACTTAATATTAACATATAAATTTAGAAAAGAAATTTATAAATTTGAATAATAAAGTTTTCAATTTCTATTTTCAAATTTTTATCCATACAATTAAGAATTTAGTTATGAAGTCATATTTATCATGGTTAAATTATTTGCATCATTTGTATATTTAAAGCTACCAATATCGGCGTTTTTACCATGAAGAGCGAATGTAGTTAAGTAACTAAAATCAAACGTAACGCAACAAGATATAATATTATAATACTATGGTGATATAATTACAAATTTTTTAATTATGTGCAATTAGCTATTGAATTTGTAAAAAAAAGAATAATAAATGCATATATGTGTGTGCGTGTGTATGTGTGTGTGTGTGTCACAAAATATAGAAAACAAAAAATAAAGTTTTGCCTACTATAAATATTGCTATTAAATAAATAAATTATGTGAATTTATACAATCGATTTATATCCAAGACTGAAATCCATAAAATGGTTTTTTCTCAAAACAATATTTATTTAAAATAATTATTCTTATTGTGTTATTTTATAACATTATAATTTGAGTAATATTTAAATACAAAAAAAAAACATTCACTAATTGTATTAAATTAACATAACAAATTCTTTTTTTAATTATTTTGTTTTACGTTTTACAAGTGTGTGTGTGTGTGTGTGCGTGCGTGCGTGCGTGTGTGTGTGTGTATTTCTGATTTTGGAAAGGATAGCAAGTTAAAATAAAACATTATAATTAATATTTATTTATTTACTAGTTGCATTATGTGTAAAAAGAGATTAAAAAATGCAAATTAAAAGTTAATTATATATAATTAAAAATATTATATGTAAGTAAGAAATTATTTTAAATGAACTAATTCAATAGATTAAAGAACATGAAACTTACGGATGTTTAAGGCAATGTTGAAACATTATGAATTATATAGGTTTATGTGCTGTTTATTAATACACACACTTATCATCGCATCATAATAGTTTCATAACTTTTTTTTATACAATACGTTATTTATTACTTCAATTAAATATAAATGAATTGTCTATTATAAAATTGTAAAATAAATTACACTATTAATAAAAATAATAGAATTATAACAAACTAGTGTTCCATTCATCTTAGCTGTCTATCAATAATAAAATCTGAATTGTATTCATTAGAATACAACCCACTCGATAATTGTCAATATTATTGTTGTAGAGAAATTTGCGTTTAATACAAAACAATATAACCTAACCGACTGATAGAAAACGTATATAACTTGTACATGATGAATTAATGAATTATCAATATTTTTTAATATAAAAAATTGTTTGATGATTTTCTATCATCGTTGAATGTAATCGAACTTATAAATATTCTTTAATCATAATCGTTTTGTATTAAATAATTATATATTAATCATTATTTATTAAATTTTATATTCTGGAAATAATTCGTTAAAAATGACTAAAAAGTATATTCAATATATTTAAGTTATTGTTGCAAATTTAATTGCTAAAATTACTAAAATTTAATAAGAAATTGATGATATAATAAAGTAAAAAATCATTATTTCCGAACAGTTGTCTATTATTTAATGTCTATGTTTGTAATTATTCTATTAAAATGGTAAAAGAAATAGCTGGATATAGTTATTAATTACAAAAATAAAATTTCCGTCGTAACGTTTAAATATGAATGAGTAAATGACAAATCGTTATATTTATAATCAAAAGATATTTAATATAATTGGACAAATAAAAAAAATTATAAATTTATTTATAAAACAATTTTTAAAATAAAAGTACAAATTGTAAAATTATTAATTAAATGTAAAATTCATTAAAGACAAAATATATAACTATGCATATTACAAAATTTTTATGCTATTTTAAAACATTCACTAATTTATTTCATCTGTTTCTGACAAATAAATCCTCATTCTCTGATATTTTACCAATTAGACCAATTGTTATAACATACAATATATAAAAGAACAATACGATAAAAAAAGGTATGTAATCAATACGTTGCAACAATAGAAATAAAAAAAACTAATCAGAATCTTACAGTTTGCCCTTATCCTAAATGTGATAGACTTGAATTAAAGATTTTTTCATGTAAAAGTACATGTAGGCAAGTAACTTTAAACTTTTAAATACTCTCATAGAACTTTAAAGCTTATTACGTAATAGAGTTAGCAAAACACTCTCCATCATTTTTCCACTTCTTGTTGCCTTTTTACTTAACACGATTTCATCTCCTGTTTCGTCTTTTTCCTTTTTGCAACCGTTAAAGTTTAGAACTAAGCACGCACAGGCAGAGATGACTAATCCTTCTCATTTCTCTTACTTGTTTTTTTTTTTTTTTTTTTTTATTCTCTTTTACCTAGTTATTTTAATCGAGCACTGCCAAGATTTAATTTTTTGGTTTCTTTTTTACATTTACCATTTACTGGGTTACTTTGACGACTAACGAGTACAGCTTGTCGAGTGATGCAAAAATGCAGAAAAATGATTAAACATTCATATTCATTAAAATGAAAGAGTATCAGAAACCTTAAAGTCAACAATAATAACTATGATACTCATCAATTGAATAAGAGCTTACATTTTGTGATATATGTAATCTACGATATTTGGTATTTATGTATTTATTTACGTTCCTTTATCTTTCTTCTTTTTAACCTCGCTAATTAAATTCATTATATTTCATTAATTGATTAGTTTCATTAAATTACTTTTATTATTCATTTCATTAAATATATATTATTTACTATTTTACATTAATTAATACAAGATAACTGATTTTCCATTGATAAAAACGAGTTAAAGTAAAATTTTCAATTCGCGAAATTAATATTTCGAGATATTAATATTCAACTGCAATAATATAGAGTTAGTCATTTTAGTTTCGACTGGAAGGTACAAACCAATCTATTTCTATTATTTATTAAAAATAAAGTACAATATATTAATACAATTGAGCAACTGTGTACGAGTTATTATTAGAAATTTAGTAAAATTATATAAATCGAGTAGAATTATAATAAGAGTCTTTATAATTTCATCGCTCAATAATTCCAAACGTTCAACGTGTACATTCAATGCATATTATCAAATTTTTTAACATAATGAATTTGAAAACGTATGAACATTGTTTGTTTATAATTTATAATAATTTAAATAGTTTAATAATTTTTCAATTAATGAAAGAAATGTATTGTATTTATTTATATTTGCTTTTTATTTTTTCTTATAAATATAAGCTTTTAATTTTTCATTTAGTGCAACGATTTTTCGGTTTAAAAATTTCATAAAGTTATGTGAAAATAATATTTTAGGTGAATTAGAATTTAGTATAAATGAATAATATTAAGATAGAAAGACGTGTCCTTGTAAATAAAAATGTCAAATAGTTCTATTATCCAATAATTTTTAAGTATAAATGTTAAATTAAGTATAAATCTTGTAAATTCTATTATATTTTTTATTACTCCATTTATATTATAGCAGATTTTATTTCTATAATATTACGAATAATTTGATTTATAATTATTTACTTTATGAATCAAAATAAATTATCGTGCAAAATGTAACATACGATTGATAAATAAAAATTTATTTAATTTAATAAAATAAAAGCATAAAGTATTAATATTCTAAGATATTTAAAAAAATTATTTTAAATCTCTTTATTGTAAAGTAGAAAATTTAAGCAGCTGAAGAAAAATTATATTTAAAAAAATTCGCATATAAAATTCATTAATTATCGAAAAGAAATATTCAACGATAGACTGAGAAAAGGGAAAATTGAATAATAGCCAGAATCCATTAAGAATGATTTTTCAAAATAGCCGAGAATTAGGCGAGTAGTGTTGCGATTAACTTTAGCGGTTTCACATACTCATATAATCTATATGTCTATATATCTATATATCTCCTGAACAAAGCACATTCATCATATTTCTGTAGTTTGCTATTGAGGCAGAATAGCAAACTACAGAACTGCCTTTGCGAATACTGTTCAGTCTATTTGTTTTATATCTAACCTAAAATCTTATATAATTATACTAAATAATACGGGTTTTTATACATCTTTATTTTTATTAAAATTGAATACCTAAAAGCTTTCGAGCTATAAAAATGGTACTCAAAGTTTATAAAATCCGTGGACAAAAGCAATGAGAAATTATTATATAAATATTTTTTTACATTACTATGCTAATGCACGTACTTATTTCTTTTTAAATACTTGTATTATTTCTATTAAATGCTTGTTTATAAAGTAAGTTTTAATTTAGATATTGAACATTCATATTAATGATAGTTTATAAGATCCATGCTTTATGCTCTAAATAAGCAATTCGTGTTGAAATTCATGCATAATCTTATTTAATACGTATCTGTTTGTACGTATTAATGTATAATAAAAGAGATTTTTATATAAAGCATTTTAATTTTATTGATTTTTAATTAAAAAAAAAAATGATAACTTCTTATTAAAACATATTAAAACTAATTATTATATAATATGAAAATAATTTCATTAATCGATATTAAATTAAGTAACATGACTTACCTCACTTATTACATATTTATGTACATTTTATGCAATATAAGCTTTTAAAGAATAACTATCTTTAATATTCGATTATATTAAGTTAACACATAATTACTTACACAGTGCTTAATGCACAATAATAATAAATGATATATTATTTGCAATAGATGTAATACTAAGTGCTAAATAATTAATATGTAATTATTATATAATCATCAAATAGACATTACAACGCTACTGTATGTTGCAATTGAACTTGTTGAATGTTTTTTTTACAATCTCAACGTTATTTATTTTTTTTTTTTATTTTCTCATTAGAAAACAACATATATAAATAAACTTTCACGATTAAAAAGATTTAGACAAGATTCTATTTTAATCTTTTATATTTATTTAATTCATGAAAAATACAAAGTTTTAATTATTAGAATATACGAGTTAAATCTTTAAATTGAAAAATGTAAAATTTATTTAAACGCTTGTTTTTTTTTGTTTTTTTTTTTCAATACGTACTTCTAATTATGAATTAAATAAATTTTACACTTTTCTAAATAATTTTCTATACTTTCAATTATTATATTTCCAAGCAATTATTAAAAGTCCTCCAAATTTCTCCTATGTCATCGAAATACTATAAAAGACTTAAAAAATATAATTTTGTAAATCTCGAATTTTTAACTGGTATCATTGTAAGAACTCATTCATCTTCTTTAATTAAATATTAAATGAGTAAATAAAAAAGTTAATAAATATTTTTAGATTTAAAATTATTTTAAAAAGGCATGAGTGAAGAGAGTAATTATGATTATAACTTGAAGTCCTGAAATTTAAAATAACTAATAAATAAACATACAAGCACGCACACATGCACATAGAAATCCATGTTGGAAATTACAATTCACAAAGAAAATGCTTGTATTTCGTCCTGTGTAGTAAATTAATTTAAATGCCAACTGATATATATATTTCGATTACTATCCTGTAAATCTAAGAATATCATTGAATATGAAAAAATTCAAACCATACAATCTGCGTGCAACATTATTGCGAATCTTTCTGAAGTTAGAAAGACTCATTAATACTAATAATGTCTTACTAACGTAGAAACTAGTAGTATCTATTACAATTGTTTCAACAAAAGCATATTTTAAAGTAGATAATTTATATATTTACTTTTTTTTTTTCAACGAAGTAAGTTCCTTTAAGATTTTATGGAAAATTTATCTCGACTTTTAATTAATAATATTAAATTTTCTAATAGAAAGAAATGGTTGTAGGCAAATTTATTGAATAATAAACAGCATTGAGCTATAATTTCTCATAATTTTATACATTTTTACTTGCAAGAAGAGAATTTCTTCAGGTAGTAGAATTTATTGTGGTCGGTATTATGTTAGGCAGCGAGATTTTGATGACCAATTATTAAATGTTAAGTATAAAAATCTTTTCTAAAATTATAGGTTTAAATTTGCCAAATTTACATAGTGATATTTCATTACATTAATCTAAGTAAGTAGAACTGAATTTAAAGTACAAAGTAAGCATAAATCATTATATTTATGTAACAAAAATTATATATACACTGACTGATTAGCGGGTATTATCGATCGAAGTTATTTCGATATTTTATTAAGTTTTCTCAACATATTTGACATATTTATTGTTTTGTTTTACTGATCTCTCGTTTGAAGTAAATATAATTTTTCAAATTCTAACTTTATTTACTATTATTTACTATTATTAGGTTTAGTTAGTTCCCATTCAACTTAATTATATGCTTATTACATTTTTTAATTAATACAAAGGAGACGATATTAAAGAATCTGTATAGTATATTATTTAATTTTCATATTGTAAATAAAATCGTAGGCAAATATTAATAATAATACTATTTGCTTTTTCAGTAATTGTGACGGCTGCTTTTATTATTATTATACTTAGAATTGAAAGTATAATATGGTGTACAGCATAATATTATGTTTTCAGTATACCCATTCGATGTTTTTGTTTATATATATATATTTAAATGAAAAATATGGCTCTAGAAAAACATTTTTTATATAATAATTTTTTGAACTATTAAATTATTTATAATTAAGATATATTACTAACAATGTAATATTTGTCTTTGTGAATTTTCATTTTAACATAAAATTTATTAACTTGTATGGCTATAATCCACCAATATAATTATTTTCTAGAATTAAACCAATTGATATTTAATATGTATTAATTTATAAAATATATTCTGTTAAATATTAATAAGAAAACCTTATCGGGCTTGTTAATTAATGTGTTTCAATAGCTTGAGGTTTATATTTTGAACGCATCCAATCTCCTGTAATTACATACAATGACGCACATATTAAATGTATTATTAATAATTATAAAATGTGTAGTTTATACTTACTGTAAATTAATTTTATTTTTACAAAATATTTTTACGGTTATATTAAAACATTATTACCAGAGTCTTTATCAATGCGTTTTAAAATTCATCTATCGACAATATGTAAAAAATTTCTTAATAATAACCAAATAAACATATGTGGCTAATAGTATCCTGTACAATGAGTTACAAAATTTGTTCAAATAGCTGCAAATATAATAAAATTTTTTAAACTTTGTTGTAATATTATTTATAAAAATACAAAAAGTTTAATAAAGCTGATTTTGAAAGGTTCGTTTCACCAATAAAATCCAAGGGGGCTAATTGAAATAGACTTGTAATAGATGACCGAAATATAATAATACCTACATTAGGAAAAAAAAATATAAGAAAAATCCGTCAACAAAAGTAAGAAATAATTAATTTAATCCCATCAACTTCAAATAAGCTATATATTTAGTATTGTAACCGCAGGTGCTAATGGAGTCGGGGAAGTGACAATTTAAAACACTTTCTGAGTTTAATCCACCATCCATCCCTTTTAATGGAATAGATGAAAAGACCTGCACACGTTTATCTGATTCACGTGTGTCTGGCATAAATTTTGTGAAGCAAACTTTATTTTCTCACTTATAGCCTTAGCCAGTGTACATAACATATTAACTTTAAAAGTTTGACAACTTATTCTTATTAAAGTAAAGTGGTATAGAATTATAGATCTTTGATACGTATTCTAGAAAAAAAGTAATGTCATTAAATTTATTTTATCTTTACGCATTTAAAGTAAATATTTATTTTTTTTTATATATATATATATAGCATTGATAATGAAATATTAGAATTTTGTATTATTTTGTATTGTTGTATTGCAACAGCGATCATTAGCCACTATTTAATTGTTTGATAATCTCTAAAACAAAATCTATGACTAAAAACTACAAATGAACTAAGCTACATATACAATGATATATTTATAATTCAACTTAATAATTGATTGTCCAGCAAAATTTTCACCTCTCATTCATAACATAAATTCATGGAATTTAAAAGACATTGATAGAATTAACTTTTTGAATATGCAACATTATTTAGATGAAGTATGTAACGTGGAATTTTTTTTTTTTTTTGGACACAATTTTGACACATACAGCGACAACAATCGATGCATAGGATACGCCTCGCAATATTATTCCTCTGTGAAGAAAAAGTTATGGGCGCGATATGTTTCTCATTTTGCCGTCGACATAAATTCTTTTACGACAAATAGTAAGTTTCGGTAGTTTGTCCCATGAATTTACGCATTACGATTAAGCATTGATCTACCAATGCAATTTATGGAACGCAAATTTATGAACTCTTTGTCGCTCGATCTCTCTTTTTTCTTTATGGGACATTTGATTGTCATTCGAAGTGAAGTGGTTTGAAATTTGCTGAGTGGCAAACGATTAACAACTGACATTCGCTACTTGCATGAAAAAAAAAAAAAAAAAAATTTATTTCCATTCTAATACGTGGAAAAATGTTTCAGGAATCATGAATAATTTTTCTCTATTTAATTAATTATACACTTTACAGAGCCGAATAAATCAAATCCAAGCAAACGCTATTCATAGTACAGAAGATAATGTGAATACTCTTTCCTCTTATCATCTACCAATGGATATTGCATTATTTTTCCAAGTTATTAAATTTTTTTAATAAATTCGAAAGATTATAAATTACATAGCCTTCTACGGAAGTAAAATAGTTAAGATATACGTCACTCGGGTATCTAAGACGGAAAGCTACCAAAACTTCAGTCTTATTACATGGAAGCACTATATTTGAAAATTGTAGGTCTTTTATGGCAACTATTAAGTATTCAATTATTTATAAGACATGAAAGAGCTAATAGTTGATAAATTTAAAGCCGTATTAAAATTCTTCATGTAGAATGATTTTAACGGTATTGCATATATAAATTTAAATATCGATTGGATTGTGAATAAAAATATATTCTCAATTACTCAATTAAAATTTGTATACAATTTTTAGATTTATTCTTATAATTATATAAATTTGTATAATTATTTGATTTTATATTGTCTCGTCCAATAATTATTTTGCGGTCGGGGGGGTCGTGGTGGAGGTGGGGGGGGGGGGGGGGGAAAAAACATTTTTTTTTTGTTGTTTCTTAGGTTTGTCACAAATCAACAAGATATTTTGTAAATTACAAATGTGTAGTACAAATATAAAAATCATTATCTATCGATCATAGGCATTTACCCTAAAATGAAAAGAAAAAATATTAAAATAGTTTTACAATATTACGATAATCTCCCACAATCTTTATTGCAGAAAATATTTGCAACTATAATTTCAATGATTTTAAGTCCATTTGCCGAATTAAAAAGCATTGTGAAAATATTATTTTAAATGCACTAATAAAGAATAGTTTCATTTACTTTTCACGAATATAATACTAGAATATTTATTTTAGGGACATATATTTTATCTACTTTAACATTTAATTTTTAAATATTGAAAAATGCAATTTTAATATTAATATTATTTCAATTCGACATGTAGAATAAACACCGAGGTATAATAATAAACGAATTTGATTTTTTAGTATTCAATATTATCTTAAGAGAATATTCTGTTAATCATTTAAAGAATTGCGATTTAAATGCAATTAATATGTACTCTTTGAATGTCCTTTTAATTTTGATCCTTAAAATTTTGTAAATGACTTAGAATTAGAATAATTAAGTGGAGATTTATGAATAATTATAATAGAATCATTGTCCTATAAATGAATAAAATTTCAGGATTTATTATACTTTCGTTTACTGAAATAATAGAATTATAATTTTTGTAAATTTAAAAAATTCACTGTTTTACAAACGTATATTTATATTGCTTTTTGATAAAAATTTGCTTAACTTCATAACTCTAATTAATATGCTGGTAAGAAATTCATTATTGCAAAATTTTACCATTTTAAATGAAATATTTCTAATATATTTTGATTAATTCTAGATACTAATATGATTATAGAATTTAATTATTAAAATGAACCATTCGCTTGTAATGTTACAATTTCATATAAATTAAATATTAATATTACGAGATATAAAAATTGCTTGAATTTCGTGAATTAATATAATATTGCCTCATTATTCAAATGAGCATTTAAAATTGATGTGAACAAAAAAATAAAATATAAGACTATTGCATTTGTTGAAGAAAGTTGATAAGTATTTAATTCCTTTATTTCAAACGTTGTAGTGAAGGAAAATACATGTTAAAAGATAAACATATTTAATTATATGTAATATGTGTAATTAAAGCAAGAGGTTCTCGAGGCACCAATCAATTTTTGAAGAAAAAGTCAACTATAATTTTAAAGTAATTGTTCGTGAAAATGCAGCATTTTATCAGTGACGTAAAATAAAAGTGAGGAGCAGTGTATGTTAGTGTTTTGTAATGCCAAAAATCTAAAAACATCGTTATAATCAATTGCAAATGGTGTAGTTCAAGATTTACTGGCTGATCCTAAGACCAAGAATATACACAGAAGAGGATTCATAGATTAGTAAAGTCGTCGTGGCATGATATGGTGAAGGAGGCTGCACGATGCAGCTACTGACCTTGAACTCACTTTTGATGTTCGACTTGGTTTTCCTGTTCTTTCTTTTCCTCGTTGGTGTCTCTTGCCTGGCTTATTATATCCCCGGATCCCGGCTACGTGCAATCGCCTCTCACGAGGTCATTAAAGTTAATCCATCCCCAAGAGCTAAAGCACCCATCGATGATGTTTAAGGTGGGCTATTGCACCATATATCTGCACGTGTTATGTACATTTAAATCATAAATTAATTAACATGACATATAATTAAAGGAGCATTTAATTTATATGTACCACTGGCTCTCGGCATTAAAACTTCTTCTATAGCATGTAATTCTTATAGATGTAATTGAGAGCACGAATTTTGACAATATATAACGCGATATTATTTTATTTATTTACTTAAATCCGTTATTGAAGTCTATTCAAATGAAAGTAGAAAAAATTTCTTTCTATATCGGTTTAATGGCTTTTATATCAATTGTAACGTAATTATTAGATAATTACTACAGCCGTTAATAGGTTTTTATTAATATTGTAATCATGTTTGATAGGAGTATGTTATTTTTATTTGTATGTGAGCTTATGTATAAATCAATTAATATAACTTGCCTTATATGTGCACTATATTTAAATATAAATTATATTTATAATAAGCATAATTCTAATAATAATTGTGCGATATGAATAAATGAATGAATTAATGGATATGAAAATTGTTATTAATTGTACGTAATAGCTCAATTTGCATTATAAATAATATATTTTCTTATCATTGTATTATCGTTAATCTTATAAATTGTAAAGCCGTAAAAATTGTTTAAATACATTTCAATACATCGATTTATTATTAAGTATAATTATTAAATAAATTTTTTCCTTATTTTTATCCTTACTAAGTATTAACGCACAAAGATTTGTTTGCGCATCAGTTTTTATTTATTTATTTATTTTTTTTTTTTTTTTTTGGTGTTTCTCTGTTTTTGTTTTTGTTTTTTCTTTTTCTTTTTCTTTTTCTTTTTCTTTCACGTAGCATTTCACTCAGAAATTATATTTTCTAAGACATTATAGTTGCATTGGATTAAGATTTATTTTCGCGGGTATATGTTGTTATGTGACGGATGTGCAAATATACATCTGGAATGCTTTCTAAAATGGAAATCTACGAGAACAGAGGAGAGGTCGTGTAACTCCGTGTCTGCACTCTATCCCCGGATAATGTAAATTATGTTGTCCTCGTAATGCATGTTCGATATATGCATACGCATCCACATATGCACACACGCACACGTAACGAAGCTTTTTGTCTCGTAACATTATAGTAGAAGTGTAGTATAGTTTTTATAATTTAAGGTGCATTTCAATTATTATGTCATTATTTACATTGTTACGTTGAACAATAGACATATTATAGTTTTTAATAGAAGATAAAGGCTTGCTAATAATCTACATCCCGTTTGTTTAAAATGTGAAACGTATTTTTATCATATGTGCAAAACGAAATTTATACACAATTTTATAATATTGAACAATTTTTAACCACACATAATACGAAGTTGTGAAAAATATATATGAGATATGTGAAATTTTAAATATTATATTGTTTTTTTTTACTTTCAAACCATAAGAGCTGATAGAAAATCTGGGAAGATTTTGTTATATTTTCATAATTTATAACAAGTAGACTTATTGTATTTATTGTTTAATTCAAATTAATACTAAAAATATTATAATAATATTATATAATAATATTAAAAATAAATTAGTAAATAAAAATAAATAAAAAGGCAATAAAATTTTATCAAAACTTTAATTTTTCTTCAGCCTTACAAAATATTGTTTTTTTGTTGCTCTACTTTACTTTCGTTTACTTTCGTTTTCAGTTTGATTTTTTTCCTTTTTCATCGCCGCCCATTCTCTATATGATAGTTTTAATAAATTTTATTAATATACAGCTGCATTTAAAATACATAGTCCATTAGATTATAATAAAGCGTTACTGTGTATCTATTACATACTTAAAAAATGTATGTAATTAAATAATTTTCAAATTATGCTTTTAAGGTAAAGTGTACTATCATCTTTCGTGTAAAGTAAAAATTTTTAATACGAAATTTTGCATATTTATAGAAAAATTCTAATGCATTTAATTACATTTTTTTATATTATTTATATAAAAATTGCTTCCACACCTGTTGTAAAATACATTGTTATGAGAAATATATTTCGTCATGGAAAAAAAAAAAAAAAAAAAAAAAGTTTACTTTAACAATATAAATAAAATTTATAGTTTGACTTAATCATTTAAGGTATGTATAATTTATCAAAATTATTTCTTTTTACGAATAGTCATTGTAACGAAGTTCAAAATTCATACAATTCTTTCGAATAGCGATGTCGTTGAAAATTTTCCGTTCATTTAGTCGACGCCTTTCTTATGTAACACGAATACTATTTGCATTACAAGTATTTACATTATATTTTCATATAGAACATATAAATAGCAATAATATAGATCAAATTCATAAGGCATCTTCTATATCATCTATATCAATACATCAATTTTGTTTACACTTTTCACTATGTAATGTATTACAGCATAAGCAATTGCATCCTGTCAATTTGCAACTAAAATTAATGATCAAAGTAATCTTATGAATGGTGGGAGGGGGAGGGGAGAGGCAAATTTTTTAATGATCATGATCGAAGGAAGTTTCGGTCCTTAAAAATCTAGGGAGTACTCGAGAGTCAGTAATTCCACGAGATTATTCTGAAATTTGCCTATTCTCGATAAAATTGAAGATTGACGCTTCTGTCGCCTATCCATGGCAGTTGAATTTTCATCGCCTAGTGTCCAAGTTTCCAGGCGCGCTTGATCCACTTTTGAATTATTGAATAAGCCAAGCGCATTCGGTGTGCGTGGCAAATACTACAGAGCTTTGTTTGAATGCATCGTTGTTAAAGTGATGAGCAGTGTTAGACCTCTTTGCATGCGAGTGAAGCCAAATGTGAGACTTAACAATGCGCGAATACGTCGCAGGTATGTATCGATTGGATTCGGGGGTGGTTCGCACGTTCGCACGTAGCTGGTGCAAATTGTAATAACGTTTATCTCGAAGCGCGAGGATAGGAAGGCAAAGAGTGTTCGGAATTCAAAAGTATTCAAAGAAATGCGCACCGTTGCCACATCAATAAGCGCATTCTGTATTTCAATATTTTGCCGGATTTTTCTGATAATGGAATAAACAGTAATGCAATTGGTGATGAGATTTCATTACGATTCTAAAACTTGTTGCGTAATTACTAAACTTCATTCGCCGAATTTTTTTTTTAATTGATGTAACAAACACGAGGTAGTGGTCTTATTACGATATCGTATATTATTCTGGAATAAATTAAAAATATATTTTTCCCTACTTTTTTTTTTACAAATATAAGTAAAATATCGACAAACAAAGTGCTCCTATCAATATGCTTAATTGATATTGATTCTAATATAAATACAAATAATTATATATATATATATATATGATAAGATAAAAGATAATATGACATTTTAATTTTTTCGTTTTTGTTTTATACTGCATATATTGTATTATTATATTATTTCAATATGTTCAATATGTTTTAATAAATAATCGATCAAGTAATCGTTGCTCCAACAAAAAAACAAGAGTTCGTATTTTGAATTTATTTAAAGAAATTTTTTGTTATTTATATATCTTCTTGTTAGTTTCATTTGAGTTTTGCAAAATTTAATTACATCAACAAGTGACAATTTACAGGGAATAATTTAAAATAGGAATTTTTTAGAATTATTTAGAATTTTTGGGAAATTATATCATTCCTTAATACTACAAACCACTTTTCATTTATTACATTATTATGTTTTATTCGAAAGGAAAGTATGTGTAAGTAACAATTTATCATACATCATAATACATGTAAGTTTTTTCTCTTAAACTGTGATTTGAGAAAATTAATTTAGTTTCACATAATTTCATCATAATTTGACATACCTTAGTAAATCATACTATTTGTTATTAATATTTCTGTATTAAATAAAATAGAGTCTAATCTTGAATTATAAAGTGTATAAAAAAAAAAAAATATTCTACAGCTTGCAGATAAAGTTTTTCAATCTAAATACATAATTTTTTTTTTTTTATAAGGCAAGTTTTTCCCACATATTTACTCTATATATAATGCACAACATATGCGCTGTTTGTCTTTTAATATGCGGACCATTAAATTGAGTTAATTAAGAAAGCTGTGCGCTAAGTATGTACATTGGGAAAATAACAGATTATCAAAGAATTCGCTTTATTAAATAATGCCAAGTATAATAAAATATGAATATACTCTGACAATGAATAATTTTCAGTTTATAATAGTATCGTTAATGAAAGTCTGTATAAGAATTTTCGGGTATTATTAGGTCATGAATTCAAGTTTATTTAATATGCACGGACAGTGTGATTCAAAGCATGAAAAGAACTTTGTGTCGCTATACTCCATCCTTCAGCTGTACATTGATGTCGAACTCACAGCATTATCAACTTGTCTCTCTAGATCTTTTCTGAAATATAAGAAGTCAACTTCGAGACAGCGTCACGCAGAGATTCTTTCTTCCGTATCAGCTGCAAGTTGTTGGACAGAAACAGGCGAACTTACTTGCAAAAGTTTTCGATGAAGTTTGACTTATCGAAACCGAGTCCCGTGAACAGATATTACGGAGCTATAGAGATGTTTCGAAGACAAAAATTTTATCTACTTTTCTTTCTTTTTTCTTTCTTTCTTGCTCCATATTACCCTCCTGCCTATGCGAGATTGCTACTTTGTCCAAATTTCTGTCATTTTCAGATCTCTGCATAATTTACGCTTTACAATGCCATTGTATATAGAAATTGAGCAAAACGGGTACAACGACAATTTGATTACTTTATATTATCAAAATCATTGTATACGAATGAATTAAGTATTGATATCCGTTTGAGTTATTTTTATGGAAACGAATGTACGATTTACAAGGCTGAATAATTTCAGTTACTCTACATTTCTATATAATTGTAAAGTTAAGTAATAAAATCATCTTCTGGCTAGACACTAATCGTTCAACATTAATTAAGAAAGCTTTCGACCTAACGAAATAAGGTAAAATATATATGAGTAGAAATTATAGAAATTGAAAAAAATTTCATTGTCATATATTTGCTAAAGTATAAATTGTATCAATATTTCCTATTTTTATATTCTATCTTAATTATATATTAGACGCCTAACAAAAGCATCGATTACGAGTAATCGACAATAGTAATACTCGTGTGGATTCGTCTTGCAACGAGGCTTACAATTTTGACAGCAGGTTGTGACAGAATATATACAATCTCTACAAAATAGATACTAATGAGTAAAGGGGAATAAAATTTAGAACTGAAACAGATTTGTGCTTAATAATAACATAATTCATATAAATAAATATTTACCGGTAATTCGTAATAATTGAAAATTTTCCAATAGAATTTCCAATAGAAGCAAACGGAACTTGGGGAACAAAAAGAAGAAAAAAACATCGTCAAATTCGTGAATTAAGCTTGTCATTGCCGTGGTTATTCAATGAACGACGGCAATGCCGACGGTCGATTATCCGCGAATGAGATAAATATAATATGCGATATTATTTCATGATTGTTTAATTAGAGTTGAAATCGAGGTTATGCGAATATTCGTGATGTGGTAGATGCTCGAACTCGAGGAATGAAGTTTTGATTTTGCTGGTCAAGCTATTATTTCCATGTAAGCTGAAAAGATTTCGTTTCATTGGTTACGGTAAACATGTGGAATTATGGTAAAATAGGACGGAAACTATTGCAAATTATCGATATGCTTTAGATTATGCAATACAAGGCAAAATATTTTATTAGCGCATAATATGATATTTGTTGTAATTTTTAATGTCACGCGTTGTAAGTTGCATGTGCAAGATAAACAGTGTTTAAAAATAATTCGATACAGCAAGTTTTATGCATTAGAAATTGAATAAAAGGTATTAGTGCAATGCAAGTATTACGCGTGGAAAAGATTTTAACAAAGTTAAATCTATATGTTCGTGAGATTACACGGGAGCTGGTTAAATCTTTAAATTTGATGGGATTAATCCTGAAAATGACATTAAATTTCAAAGTAGTTACGCAATAATTGTATCAGAATCCTCACTAGACAGAGCGAATTGATAGTTAAATGAAATATGTTATTATCAAGCATCGGTTAAGTCCACTAATGTCTTATGCATTAAACTCATTTCATTATTGTTAAATGCTCGTGAATTAATCTCGTTACGCTATAAATTGCGCGAACAAAATACTCTCATAATGCATTTACATTCGTTAATCTCAATGATAAAATATCATTTATTTACAGTACCATTAAAATAATGGATTTATTTATAGTAAAGTGACGTAAAATATATAAATGTGTGTGTGGGGGGGGGGGGTATGTAAGAATTAGCCGTATGACCATTATTATTTACCATACTATTTATTAAATAACATTTGTTGGACGAAACTAAAGTATTTATTTAATAAATAGTCGTGGCATGATAAAAATATTTGAAATACTTTTATACCTTTAACGATGCAAATCATAACGGCTCTATTTCTCAACTGGATGTTTAATAATCATAACAACCAGACAGACGCATAACTAATTAAGTAATAATTAAACCTTGGATAATATTAGGTAAATAGGAAGCTTATGTAAAATTGAGTGTTATAATGCTATTTCGAGACATAATATTATGAGATAAATAATGCTATTCGAATTGCCATGTGCCGCATTAATAATTCGAAATTTAGTCAGTAGTAGAGAGCGTCCTATGCCTGAAAATAATGTAAACTAATTGAAATAAAGTTTCAATGCGAAACTATGAAAAATTAGCAATTGAATATTAGAATTAGTAGAATTAGCAAAGAGTATACGATATGGCTAATGTATGCATTGGCTTGAAGTGACGGCACAGTGCCAAGAAAACGTTCTCATCAAATCCAAATTCAACATTTAAGATATAATTTAGATCGCTAACCTCTGTATATTAAGATGAGGCTTTCGACTACGTCGAGAATTGATTAAATAAAATAAAAAAAAAAAAAAAAAAAAAAAAAAAAAAAAATGGCGGTCGCATCTATGCGAATGTAGTTGGGAATCTCCATACGAAATCCCAAGATAAAAATATCATAAAAGATGACTTGGCCTTACGTGTTACGCCCGTCGCGCTATTTATCAACGCACACGCATGCAGAGAAAATAACAGACAGGTATATTTCGACACGTGGCGCGGACAGACATCGTGGAGAGACGGAGAGAGAGACGGAGAGAGAGACGGAGAGAGAGAGAAATAGAGAGCGATAGTGATGGTTTGAACGGGGTGAGGGGGTTGAGGGCGCGGCTTGACGTCTATTGTACTGCTACGGCTAAAGCTTTATTGTTCCGTGGAGCCGATGCTCCTAGCTCTTCTGTCTCCTGCGCGACGATGATATTCAACGCATCGCATGGCAGACGTCGAGACTATGGAGCTGCTGCTCGGCTTTTTTTGTTTCGGCGTCTTTATGTCCGCATTGCCTCTACCCCAGCGGAGTGTCGATATCTCTTTAATTAGAATTGTTTCCTTTTCGCGAGTGTCATGCTGCTACATTCGCTGCTTTTCACATGCACGCATGCGGTTCACTTGCATTCCATTTACGAAATGTGTACATTGCATGCATATTGGGCGCGCGCGCGCAACCACACTGTGGAGGAGAGGCTACCCAACTCATAACATTTTACCTGTTTCATTAGCATCGAATGCAATAATTATGCACGACGAGGATGAAGGTGCAGGAGTGATTTTTTTTTTTTGATTTTTTTTTTTGATTTTTTTTATTATTATAATGAAAGAGAATAAAATTATTTTAAAGAGCTACATTTTGTTTTGTATTGTTTTTTTGTTTGTTTGTATGTTTCTTTGTATGTTTGTATGTTTGTCTGTTTGCTTGCTTGTCCGTTTAAGCTTGTTTTGGCGTTAAATATCTCAACAGGCGTCGTACAAAAAATAAGAATAAATTACAATATCGAATAAAAGTCTTTATAATAAATAAACGGATAAAATCTACATATTCATTGTTGGCAGGTGATTTGTAATTAAATTTAATAATTCGATAATTGCAAGTAGATAGATTATAACAACACATTTACGTAATAAATTTGACTTTATTCGTAATAACCTAGCATTATCGACAAAATTAAATTTTCATTTCAACCGACTAAATCATCCGAAACCCTAGATATTTTTCAACCACGTCTTTCAATAAATACGAAATTTCTATTAAATTATTGTCTCGCTCGTGTATAATAGCATGGAAAGTAATACGAAACAACGGATTATTACTCGGTAATCCAGAAATGCTGTAATCTTATGATGAATATTGCTCATTCTGAATCTCATCCCATATATCTCCCATTAAAACATTTATCTATAATGGTGGATTTCAAATACTTGCAGAATGCCAATGAAGACCGTTGGCGGCGCCGGTTTAGGGGTCGTTGCGGGCGATGTCCTTGCACTAAGGGGAACAGGACTAGCAGCACCAGAAACTTGGGCTCTTTTATGCCAGGCTGCCCAGGCCCTCCAAGATCTCTTTTTATCAAGTAAGTTATTAGCAGTTTATTTATAATTATTTATGTTGTCGAATTATATAAACAATATGGGATTAGAATTTTATGGGTATACATGTTTAAATGCAGTATTATACTGTAGAAATCATAATTACGAACAATAATAAACATCTAGTATTAAAATGTACATTCATCTTACAATATTTTAAATGTCACAGGAACTTGAAATAAAATAAAATAACCAAACAACATAAGCGAGCAAATAATTGGGCAATATTTTCAATTTTATACGAATAATCTCTATTAATATATATGTAATTTATCGATAAAGTAAAAATTCTATGTGAAATTCGTCAATATTTATAGTTAACGAGGTTAAACATTTACTATTATTAAATAATGAAATTGATATTATAATGAATAATTGAAAATTTATTTATTTGTTCTACAGCATACCTCAATCTACCATCGTTTAATATGATTTAAACGATTATGTTTGAAAAAAGATTAAATCTTACAATTATATTGAATCCCTCGCTCCTCTTTTAGATCCATAAACAGAAAATGGCAAAAAAAAAAGAAAAAAAAGAGCCAATAACGAATGACTTATGTGAATAATAATAGAATTAAATTTTTTGTGTGTAATTTGTAATATTTGGTTGAAGTTTTATATACTTCGATCTACGTTGAAAATGCAACTATTTTAGCTTTCTAGTTTCTGTCATCATTTTTCATAAAATTGCGATATTTATAATAATTGAATTACGACTCTAATAATGTTTGTATAGTATCCAATAACATTTTTATATGTTTGATAAAGATTATGTAAAATATCTCTCTCTTTTTTTCTTTTTTTTTATTTATCGATGTTTACTTTTCTGACATATATATTTAATAAATTCGGATAATTGAAAAGCATAGTTTGTTACTTATTTATTGCTTATTGGAAGAAAAATGTACTTAGTCCCGTATCTTTATATTAAAATTAAAAGTTGAAAAAATGATGTTTTAAATATGGGTTTAAATTTTCCTAGCTTTATGTTAATAATATAAAGTTAAGAAACAAACTTTTCAAATGGAAGATTGAATTCAAAAAGTATAAAAATACACAAGACTTTATTATCTCTCTCTTCTTTTCATCCGCCCGCCCCTCCTCGTCCTCCTCCTCCTCCTCCTCCTCCCCACTTTAAATTGACATATGAATTGATAAATTAAAAAGTTTTGAGATTCTTCCATTATTTATATTTTCAAACAACACCATAAATCATAAAAATCCAATGGAAGAAAGTATAGATATAGTAGTATAGTGGTATAGTGGTATAGCGGTGATATCATCGTAAATTACCTTGCGTACGAGGTAAAATCGGCCAAAGTCAATTCGAGTAGAATAGTATCCATTAAAAAGAGATTAAGAGAATAAAAATGAGGATTTTAGAATAAGAGTATTCAGGCATATCGAAAGTGGCTAAGTTGCAGTGAAAGAGGCGGGATAAGTTTTAATAGGTCGTTACTTTCCAACTAGAGTGCAGCCTGCAACTTGAAGAGACAGCTTGGTTAGAGTGACGTCAAGCTTTAAAGCATTGCCGTTCCTACATCTGTGCAGTGGACTTATATATATATATATATATCGAGCTACTTGAACAAAACTCATTAATGCGAACGGCCGAAGAATCGAGACTCTTGGATAATTAATACTCCACACCCTTCGTACTTATTATTATCCTTGTTATTTATGCGCGTCAATACACACCAGACGCGCGCGCGCGCGAGCTCACACATATATGGCGAGGCGGATACACGGGCGGATATTTAGAGATAGGATGGTGCGTTGGTGGACATTTAGTCGTATAAAGCCAAAGGCTCTCAACCAAATTGACCGATTAATTTCATCAACCATTCCCCCCCCTCCCCCTCGCACGTGGCGTCAAATTAACGAAAAAATTTATTTGACCATTGGCAGAACTTTTGCCAGTTAACCAGATAATTGATTTCGCACATAGACTCGCATGCACGTATGCGGGCATTCATGAAGTAACACAAGGGTAGTGGATAGAAAAGGCGCATGATATTGATATATTGGCCTTTCACGCCTCCGATGTACAAGGCAAACCTTTATTCTCTATGGCAGTACGTATATGGTAAATATTGATAGTGTGACGCAGTCGACGCTGCTGCAGTTATCCGAAAATCCAAATTCACCGTGAGTATGGAATTGATATAAAGCCGATGTACGTGACAGGACGTATTTCTCTTAATATTAATATAACATAATATTTTTGTTCCGGCTCTTTATTTATTATAATCAAAGGAAGACTGCGTGTTTGTACATTGGAAAATAATAAACGTGGTATTACAACTTGATCGGAATAAAATAATAATTTTATGAAACGTGATTTTGTAATTCTATCAAATAAAATAATTTGAGTTTTGTTGTTGTTGTTGTTGTTGTTGTTTTTTTTTTTTTTTTTTTTTTGTCAAGACAATATTTGTTAAATAAAATAAAATACATCAATGCACTCATTTATTTTTCGTTGATTCGCTTAATTTGTGAGTGGAGTATTTCATATAGCCCATCTTATAAGAAAATTACTTTTTTCCTAAATAGGATGAAAAATATTAAATTATTATTAAAGTAAAAATTAGAATTACATAAACATGTACGTTAGTTGTCATTTACCTAAATGGCTGATATTTCTGGTAACAAAACACACCTGACGTACCCGTTGACTGATTAAGTCATTGTATACTAGAGTGATATTTTAATTAAAGTATGAGGAACATTAGTTCGTATTCTTACTTATATATATATATATATATATATATATATATATATATATATATAAGGTATAGTTACTTACCTTGATAATGCAACATTCATGTAAATAACAATAAATTTTTAACACATAATTAAGTACAATTGAAACATATTGGTTACATTATGTGTATTAATATAATATAAGGATTTTATAACATCAATGTAATGCAGCTTGGTATTACTCAGTATATTTTAAAGGCAAATTATAGGACAGTTTAAGTGAAACTTATTGGGCCTTTTCAGCTATAGAATGTATAATTTTACAAATTTTTATGAAATTTCTATTTAATATGCACATTTCATATTTTTATTATATAGCTTATTCTATTTTTAGTTCAGTTGCAGTTAAAAAATCAAAACCACTTTATTATTTGCATTTCAATGATAAGAATGTATTTATATTTATATTTCTTATGAATAAAATTAAAAATTTGTAAAATTATAATGAATAAAACTTAATCGTATTACTCTCTAATGTCCCTATATAATTTATATTATTACCAACTTTAAGTACATTTTTATTAAAACGAAAAATTTCAAATTCTTGCACAAATTATAATTTCAAATGTAAAAAATCTTTTAAACGAATGAAAATAGATAAGAGTAATAATATACTTAGAAGTAAATGGATATTTAATTCTTTGAATGATATTATTGTTTTTTTTTTTTTTTTTTTTTTTTTTTTTTTTTTTTTAATTAAGTATTCAATACAGATAAATAATTTTTCATAACTATTTTTTGAATATATTTAAAAAAAATATATATATAAATAATTTATATACATCTACATATGTAAATTGGCTTTTCATTTGAGTTTATGCAGCTTTATATTTTAAATCATACTTAATTCGTATACGAAATTCAGTAAAGTAAATGTCATCTTGTAAATTTAATAAATCACAATCATCCACTGTTGTTTTTAATTTGAAAACTTGAAGCGAAATAGCACATTAACAGTGTCATGCATTATTACTTTTATGGAGCAACCCTTCTGCTGTTTACTGGAAACTCACTTCGACATACATAAAATACTCTCTGAATTTTAATAATAACAATGAATTAGTATTTCATTCCAAATATAAATGAATCTTTCATATTTTCGTATAAGTTCCACAGAATCAGATAACCATAAAAGACAGATATGTGTACTAATGTATCGATATATGGTGCTTTATATTTATGAAAAGCGTCATAAAAGCATTAATTTGAAATAAAAAAAAAAAATAAATAAATAAAAAAAATGTGGAAAAAAAACCCAAGAGGTCATCAGGCTATATTCTGCTATAGATTTAATACAAATTTATGACTAACTTACCCACAGACGAAATAATGTCCTTTCACGTCCCAAGCATAAAATATTTCCATCTATTCAATAGAAATAATAAATATTATTTGTAAAACTGTAAAAATACATAAGTTATTTATATTTACCATTAATAATAACCTTAAATACACACACACACACATATATATATATATATATATATATATATATATATATATAATTTCATATTAAAATTAATTGACTTTTAAAATTTATAAAAATGTTTAAGAAATATTCATGAACACATATAATATTTCTAAATAAAAAAAATAATTACAATCAAGACACAGATACTTTCAAATCAATTTTATTTAAAAAAAAATTGCACTTAATATGTTAACAATAATTATTGACACTATTGTTAACATTCTATTATTTTTAAATACTACGTCCAATTAGTTGCCATTTTCATCATATTTATATTGTTTATATCATTTAGTGCCAATTACTAGCAATTGTTCTAAAATTTACAGTATCTATAGAAAACATTCATTTTATTCAGATTTAGTTTACATGAAATAATTGTATAATCAACTTATGGCGAGATTATTAAATAGTTTATTAAATTTCTAAAAATAGCATTTCTCTGATTTTATTCTAATTCATTTATGCAGATCCATTAATTATAATATTTTATCAATTTAACATATTCATATTTTTAATCTATATAAATTTTATAATAATGAATCTAACAAATTAGCATTTATAATGTATCATAATCTCTAAACTTTTGTCTTGTAATGACCTCATGTAACAAAATATAACAATAAATTAAAAAATGCTTTGAAATTTTTAAAATACAATACATTAATTTCTATACTCGATTCTGAATTGCAATGCCAAATACATAAAAATAGAAAAGTTTCGTTTCTAATTTGTAAATAAAATCAAATATTATATTTTTTCAATTCAGTATACAAGTAAGAAAACTCGGATATAATTCTCGACAATTTATGTGATTAATAGGTAACATAGTATTTATTAATTATTTAATAAGTTAATAAAACAATAAAATGAATTATTTTTCAATAACAATATTTATTTTATCTTAATCTGAGGCGATGATATTTTTCTTAAATATAATTTTAAATATTCAAGTTGAAGATTAAGTGTTTTATAATCTTAATAATAAGATAAATTTGTTTTTATATTTCATTTCCATCCATTTGCTTAAAATAATGGAGAAAAAAAAAAAATAAATTTCCGGTACCGGGAATCGAACCCGAGCCTCCTGGGTGAAAGCCAGGTATCCTAGCCACTAGACCATACCGGATATGATGATATCTTATTCAATGAAATCTTTTCTCGTGTAGACAAAGAACTTAAAACATTACAATATAAATATACAACAGTGTAAATCTCTAAATATCATATTTATTTAAAAAAATCTAAGCAATTTTCCAAGACGTATATGTATTTATTTTTATATTTATTTTATATATACATAATTTATGCGTATTTTAGGGCTAATTATACGTTCCAATTAGAAAAAAATGAATTGCGTATTGCTAATAATAGTGAAAAAATTTTATAAGAAATATATTTTTATCAATAAATTTAAATTGGAGATCGAAAATAAAAAAAAAAAGTGTAAAGATTTCTTTAAAATGTGCAATTATAAAATAATAAATATTTAGTTAATGTAATATAAAGCTTACTTACGTAAAAATTAATAAACTTAACGAAAATTGTGTTTTTAATATGTAAGATGTATTGTGATATTAGAGAGTACACGAGAAGTAGAGTACGGAGAATTTTCTGTAATTCCATTTAGCTACATAAATGTCTGTTAGCTTTGTATTATTCAATTTTTTTCAATAATATGTATGTTGGCAAAACATTATTTGCATACATATCAATATAAATATTGTACAAAAATTGTTTGAATATGACTGGAAACTTTTATTTTTTTTTTAAATTTATTTGTGTTATTCCGCACTGTTCAATAAATTTTGACAAATATTGATTTTAATTGCATAAATATTTACCTGTATTACATTTATTTTTCCTTGCATTATTTTGTAACTACTCTTTACTTTCAATAATTATATGTTTAAAATATTTTATAGTGAACATCTTATATAATCGTTTACAATATAATTTCATTGCTTTGACACAGTTTTTTAACATACGTTTTGTATTGTGTGCGTTAAGATAGAAGGAAATTTAATATTTCATTATTACTTGATTAATACCAATCCTAAATAATGCATAAATTTATCATCAACATGCTTGTGATAAAAATTATTTTATGATATTAAAATAATTTAAACAAAATCTATAAAATAATTATTAAGTAATCATGTAAAAAATAAAAAACATATAAAAAAATAAAAAGAAAAAAAAGAAAAGAATAGAAATAAGCCTGAAATTAAGCAGTACATGTATATTTTTAATAGAGAGAAAGAGAGAATAAGAAAAAAATGCTGAGATAAAGGTGAGAGATGAAGTAAAGCGTAGGATTTTATAAAGCGTGGGACTTAAATTGCATAAATCGTAGTATTTCAACAGAGATACAGGGTGTACATTATTATAATAAATATTATTTATCTTTTAGGTATATACCTATTCAGCCTAATATTCTACAATAGTTCTGGAAATAATAATTTCTGTTTAGATATAATTTCCTAACATCGTTTATCCGGTGATGTTTTTTTTTTTTATTTTTTATATATGTATTTTAAATACATAATATACTAATACTATGATACTTTTTGTTCTGACATTTATTTCCATAATTTTCAATTAATATGCTATAATATGTTATCATAAGAATCTTTCTTCCTTAAGAATATTTCTTCATTATAAATCGCCGTAGTGTACAACAAGATTGATACAGTAATATAATTAATTATAAATGTGAATTTCGATGATTCTATAGAATAAAAAGCTGAACTAACGACGTAGCAATTTAATTTCCAATATCATGTCGATTTCAATATTTTTCTCAACTTTGGCTTAGTAGAATACAAAACTCCACGCAAATCGCACGTATATATATGTATATACACTTGCACTTACACATAGAGAGCTGAACAATATTTATGTTATTTATTTTTTAAAATTCAGACAGTCGGAATAAATTTATATTTCAAGTTTTCTTTTATTAATTATCTTAACATAAACTAATCCCTTTCATGTTATCTAGCCTTGTTCCATTTTCATTAATTTTATTATTTCTTATATAATAATGTTATAATTGTTATTATTATAATTGCATTTAAATATGATGAAGAAATATAAAACAATTTAATTGTAGATATTGTAAAGGATAATAGAAATTCGAATTACATATTTTTCGAAATATTCAAACACATTTACACTTTTATGTGCTATATTTATTTACCTACATTCAAAATATTTGATAGTAAAAAATATAATATAGATAATTAAAAAATGAACTGCTATTTATATTTCCAGAGTATTATAAAAAATAAAATCGCTAAAGTATAATTTAATTACTTTTTTTTTTATCTTTAAAAATCGTACTCATCATAAATTAATACATTCTTGTGAATTATAAAAATTATATTATTTATATTTAAAAATGACTACTCTTGATATATAATTGATAAAAAATATAGAAATTACAAAAATTTTCATGTTATTCATTGAAAATTTCATTCTTTTATTCTTAGTTGGCGTACCTTGTTCTAACTTGAAAATCTACTTTTCTTCTATTTCTATACGCTTCAATGAATTTTTTTAATTAAAAAAATTAATTCAAATATTGTGGAAGATTACAAATAATTATTCCGGCGCGTCCTAAGAGTGTTAACATTTCACTTACAGTGGTTTAGTATTTAAAGATGCATCACTTGTACATGTGTGTGTAGATATATATATATATATATATATATATATATATATATATATATCGTTTAAATTTTTTAATTTCAACTATTGATTTTTAACCGTTTATGTAGATATATTATTAGCAACAAGTCGTTAAATGTCTTTGTCGAACTACAATTTCTTTATACTCCTAATATCAAATCTAATATTTCAATTTTCAAGAATTAAAAAGTTACTTTATTATATGAATTGATGTACAATAGAAATATGAGTATAAATAATAATTATAAGCATATTAAATACCAACTAGTCGATCTCCGTTGACTTGCCATTAATTGTTAAAAATACATACATCGCAGAGTAAATGCACAGTGCTTCCACTCAGTTATTCATACAATCCCTTCAGTTTATATACATTGTCACAAACATATTTTGTAAACGTATACAATTAATCTACTTTTATATTTTTACATACTCTTTACAACTTTATATTAGTTTGTTTAAAACAGAACTACCAATTTCTAATGAATATTTAAGTTGCGTAAAGAGTTTATTATTGTAAAATGATGAATTAAAAATGTAATTGTTATATTTCTCTTGCAAAATAGATGTTAAGGCGAAAGTTTTTTTATTTATTGGTGATCATTGCTTTTCGTCCAGATACTCTACTAATGATACATTTAAGATTTATCAGGATTCCATAAAGTCGATTAAGGTGTTCTAAGAATAAATCTTGAATTCAATCGAAGTATTAAATTAAAAATAATTATATTTTCGATATTAAATTTAGATTGGAAAGTCATATTAAGAAAATATAAAGTGATAAATATTATATAAAAGAAAAATAGAGTCATAAGTATTTATTTTATAAGTATAATTACATTTATCGATTTTTTTTATTATTTTTAAATCTCACATATAACAAAAAAATTCAAAAAATTAAAAAAAAATAAATGATATTAATTTCGGAAGTGTACAGCGAATTTGCGACATTAGATGTAATAACTTGAAGGAGATTCATTGTTAATAGTAGTTCTAATAATAATAATACTATAGTTCAAAATTTTTAGACCAAATATACCTAATGTCTATTTAAACTTACTTTCTCATATTTTCATTAATTACATCGTTTATCATAAAATCAATAGTGATAGGCTTAATCGCGATATAATTCTTCCAATATGTGCTCTAATATTATTAATATTTCTCTTACGTAAATATTAACTAAAAGAAGAAATTACATTTTTTTTTTGTTTTTTTTTCAAAATTTTTAGACATATTACTATTTAGAATATTATGCAATTCTTAATGTGTATTGTGTTGATTTTAACAATTACATATCTATGCATTAACATAAAATTAATATTACATTTTCGCCTACTGTTTAATGATACAACAAAAAACAACATGCTTGATTTGTTATTCAAAGCTAACAGTATTTATATTTGATTACTTTAAAAATCAAATGCGATATAACGTAGTACAAGGAAAATGATACTAACAATATATTTCAATTATAATTTCTACCGAATATTTTTATTTTTAAATCTTTTATGTTATTTGAAATATTATTAGTATTTATATTATCATTATAACGTTACTTAAAATTCTGTGATATATTTATTATAATTTTTATTCTCATATTAATCTAATCAGTTACATTTACATCCATTGTTATTTTTTCTCATAATCATCATATTATACTAATCTCGTGGTTGAAAAAATTATATAAAACGAAAAAATAAATGTAATTGTAAAAAAACACGCAATCATTATTTTTGATTATATAATCGATAATAATCCTATTTAGTTCTTATTTTAATACATTTTATATGTATAGAAAATTGTTGAGAATCAATTATTAAACTAACTATTAAGGAGTAACAACAAACAAATGTAATCGATTATATAAAATTGTATTGCTAAAGTAGAGGAAAAATCGAATCACCGATAAAATTGTGAAGTCGGAATGAATTGAGTTCCATATTTACATATACAGCTCTGTTTTTTATACTTGATTATATTTGTTTTAACGTTAACGTCTTAATTTCTAACGTATATAGTTGGAAAAAAAAAACTTGAACAAACGGGTGAGTGATAAAACGCAGTAATACAAAGTAAAAGCTGCCAAACGTTCGACCTCGAATTCCAGCTGCACAGATCTTCATCCGGGCAATTCGTCGGAATATCCGAGTAGGAGTAGCGAATATCTCTGCAAATAGACAATCTCGTAAAAGTAAAGAATTTGGAGAACCAAATGCGCGAATGAATATAGATTCTAAGTACGTGCAATCCTGGCGTGTTCCATCATACTTCTCCTATTAAGTCACACGGACGCTTCTTCGAGTCTGCTATTGTCTGCATAAATCATGCCCCCCACCTTCCTCCTGGTAATCTTTCATATATTACATTTCCATTACATTTCTCATTAGAATTCTTATTGGCTAGATTCATTATATTTTCACGCATCAAGTGCTGCGATTAGTCAACGAGATCTTTAAAAAATATTAAATATTTTACTGTATGTATATCTTTACTTTACATATGTGAAATATAAAGGCATCCATCCTTATTTATTCATTGGTGTAGGAATATTTAAAAATAGTTAAAAAAAAATATCATTATTTGTGTGATTAATTATTAAAATTAGAAATTAATCGATTTAGCGCAAAATATGAAGATAATTAAAATTTATAATTGTTTGATAGAAAATCAATAAATTATCAATAGAATATCAACATTAATAAAAAAAATTATGAACTTACAGTATGTATTAAATAAATAAATAATAATCAAATTCTACCTTGAAAATGAGATTTAAGTTGTTATTACATTAAACTAATTGAAATGCTAATTTTAATTTCGTTGTAATAAAAAAAAATATTTCCACAAAAATTTATCTTATAAACTTCTTTATTTTCATAGTTTCTTGTAACGTGTGTATTTATGCTCAAATCAGTATATTAAAGAAATAATAGAAATTAATTCGTTAATTAAGAATTAGTTTGATAATAAATTTTTTATTATATATATGCTACGTATGTGAATATTTAATTATTAGATAAGTAATTTTAAGTAATGCAACTTATGGAGAATTTAAATGCGAAATATGAAATAAACGATATGAAAGAAACTGCGCAATTTCATACTTAACATATATTTACGTAAAATGCAAACTTTTAAATTCATTCGATTACTAATTCTAGATATTTTAGTATTATACTTTGCATGAATTCCATCAGATACATAAAATTCGCTAAATAGTATAATCATTTATTGTGCTTTTCATTTATTAGCAATTAGAAATAATTTGAAAAAAGATAATAAGTGAAAATAAAGAGAAAAACTTCATTTCTTTGATTGATCTTTTTCAGTAGTTTTTTTTTTTTCTCTCTAAGATACGTAGTACACGCAAGCACATATTGCAACAAAAAATAAGGAATTGTAGTACCGTTGATTTTGTTTCATAGATTTTGATTCTTATAGCTTCCATCTTAATGCCAATAAAAATGTTTGATTGTATATAATTTTTTATTGCTCTCGCATGCGAATTACATCTCGATTCTCTTCACAATTCAATAGTTCAACGTGAAAAATGAAAACAAGTATATAATAGAGAAAATGTTACTCTAGAGAATACAGAAGTCGAATTAACTCGAGGACGAATTGTACCTGAACAAAGGAAAGAAAAAAATAAAGAAAGAAAAAAATAAATAAAAACGAAAGAGAGTGTAAAAATAGTCTATGAGTTTCATTATTTTGAGATTACCATTGGTCTGAACAATGAAATGCGTTCCCCATTTCTCCTCCTTTATCTGAAGTGTGAAACGAGGCTTTCAGCTTAGGGCAGACGAGAAGTTATGTAAATTCAAGCTCTTCGCTGAATTTACGTCATTTTACGATTTAGTTACGGAGACGACAAACTTTACACTGGCAATCAGTTTCTCGATGATATGGAATTTCATCGGAATGAAAATTTGCTTTGACAGTGTGATACTGTGATCAAACAAGTCGAAGATTTCAATTGATTTATTCGATAAATAGTAATAACGTTTGATTATTTATTGAAACTATAATTGACAAATATTAATTTTAATGTGAATTTAATGTGAATATTTTTCGAACTTGATTATTAATATGCTTTGATATTTTATGAAAATTATTGTCATATTGTTCATTGAAATTAAATTAATATTATTTAATGTTTCCAGTAAATAAAGTCAAAATTAAACACAACTAACATTATAACATTATAAATATCATTCAATAATATTGTTATAAATTCAAAAAATTTTTGTTATATTTAATATGTTCTTTATTGAACTCTAATGTGTAATTTATGAGTTTAATTAAGTTTTTTTACATGTATGCTAAGTCATTAATTTCACGTAATATGTATAAAATCTCATTAGCTGATTACGATAAGAACAAGTGAAGTAATAAATATATTACATTGTAGTCTAAATTATGTTTAATTATATATATACATATTCAGACAAAAAAAAATAAATATGCTTTGCTTATAGAGAATTATAAAGCAATGTAATTTTGAACATTTGTCGTATTTTCAATCTAAATACAAATATGCTTCGTTTTTTTTTAACAAATGATTTATTTTGAGAGCAATATTTTACTTCAATATAGTATTATATCTAATTAAGATATCTAATATCTAATATCTAATTAAGATATGTAGATGATTAAAATATTGTGCTTTATTAATTATGAAATATAAAGAACTTTTGAAAGCATAGAGAAAATTTGTAATTTTGTACATTTATTACAAATTATTTATTGAAATTTTGTGCAATTAATTAAAATTTCATCAAGTTTTTAACAAAATTAAAAGAAATTTTCTGTCTCACTTGGAAATTTATATAATTATCTATCTATATTTCAATGTACATAAAGATATTAAAAAATTCTATAAAATAAAAAATATGATAGAAATCGGCATTTCATTGAACGTAATATAAAAAATTTATGTTTTCACTATTGTTGAGAAAAGACTGTAAAACTTTCTAATGAGATTATTTACGATCTGACATAATCACTTGATATTTAATACCTGATTAACATAAAAATCTTGTGCATAATGTTTGTTATACAGGAAATTGTGTGTACTTTGTACACATTAATTACATTATTAATTAATGTAATATTGATACGTAGACGAAGTTATACCAAAATATTCGGAGTTATATTTTTTATAACATCAATCATTTTTAATCAACGCATACTGCATACGTTGTTTGCAATGTCAAATAAAAATATTTATAATATTAATATAAAAGTAGAATTTTGTATTATATAGAACTGTTAACCTTAAATCAAATGTTTCATTTTACTAAACTATTGAAACATTAAATATTCTTGCAAAAAGCTTGTTTGTGTGGTATAATTAATTTTTTTCTCTCTCTAGTATTCTTGGTGTGTGATAATTGCTACTTTAATCTAATCATTAGATATTTAAATTTTAATTACCGATTCCTTTTTTAATCATAATATTTAATCGTTTAATCATAACGTAGATTACGTTATTTTATCCATATTTCAATGTACTAATATTTGATAAGGAATATTTATCTATTGACAATAAAACTATCTAAATTGATTTTCTATGCTGATCTTTGTATTATTAAATGAAATTTAAAAATTTACATCCCGTATTTCGAACAAGTATAATAACGTATTCATCGCTGTACTTTCGCAGTCAAATCTTATGTAATAAGGAGTGCATTTTTCATATTTGCAATATGATTTGCAAAAAATAATCCTCATTATTGTTTTGCATAAATAGATGTACATTGATTAATATCAGTTATCTAGTTTATAATAATATTTTCATTATATTGTTAATTAAATTAATTAGGTTCAGTTGTAGAGTTGTAGAGCAGTCTATATTAATTGAGAATATGCGCTCGTAGTGGTGAAAATACGTTCGAAAATCAAATGAAAGCACTAACAAAAGTTGAGGAAAATAATATTTAGATTCTTGCATTGGTTCGATTGCTCGCGCGAAGCTCGTCCTGATATAAGAGCCAATCGTTTATTTTATCAAGCCAGGCACGTCATCGTAGTATAATTACTTTCAGTGGTTCTTGTATCCGTTAGCAGGACAGTTCAAACAGGGTAGCCGTGCGTCGAACCTCGTTGAAAATTTAACAAATAAATGTCCATCCATTACGTTACTATCGCTTCAACACACGAGCTTACATTTATGGTACGGAAAAGTCGAAACAAGAGAGACAAATGAAAAATCAACCAGCCGTTTAAATTAAACTTTCTACTTTTGGCTTGCAAATTTCTAAATGGAAAATAATGGCCCAATTGTTAATTTAAAATTGTCACGTTGATAGAAGGAAAATGTTTGAAGAAAAATTTATAACCATTTTACCTCCGTTTATTCACTTTTACCAGAATACTGTAAGACAACGTACGTTCATAGATTTTTCATTAAACAAAACAAAAAAAAAAAAAAACATTAAAAAAAAAACAAAAAAAAAAAAAAAATTTGTAATTTTAATCTATCGTAAGGATTAATTTCAATTTAATGTATAAAAATATGACGAAAAATTTTATTCTATCACGTAATGATTTAGAATTACGATATATGATAGTTATAGGCTAAAAAAAATATAACTACTAATAAACAATAAATTTGACCATATTTTCTATTTATTAATTTAATTGCGTCACCGTCTATCTAACTTATCAGATGATTTCTGAACACGTTTAACTAATTGAATACATTCAGTATTGAATACAGGTAATGTAATCAATTTTAAATTAATTTATTGTATACGTGCAATGATGGGCAGACGGATAGGTAGATAGATAGACAGACAGCTACATATATAGTGCAAGAGAGAGAGAGAGAGAGAGAGAGAGAGAGAGAGAGAGAGAGAGAGAGTGAGTATGATATTCCATGTTAATGTTAATAGCCGTATCATTATAATTGGAGTAACAAATGACGTCCCATTATCATTAAGTCGTAATCTTTGCAAGTATCTGAGCATCGAGAACGCTTCAAATAACTCAACGACCATCTATGAAATGGTTGGCTTACCATTGTTATTCGACTATTTGCAGATGGAGGGGTTGTAGGTGGTTCGAGATCGGGGCCCGTTGTAACACCTCACACCCTTGAGCTGACGCCACGAGGTCGGGTGATGCTGCTGCAGGCGCCGCCGGATACTGCCAGAGCCTACCTACCGCCTGAATACCGTCCTGGGCGTGTATATTCAGACACAGATTCGGAAAAGGTAAGGGTATACAAATTGTTTAACTTTTAGTTATGGCGAAAACCAATGGACGTTTATTAATTTTTGTAAAGCTAATGCTGATTCGACAATTGATAATGTCATAAAAGTTTTGTTATGGAGCAAGTGAGCCTCGTATTATATAAATACCGTACGTTATGTTTGAACATTTTTGATTCCCCTTTAATATTAGGCAAATGGAATATTGAATTATTGAAATATTGATATTAGGCCAATCTTTTGAAAAATTATCTAAGATATGTAATGATTAATTACGATATGGATCAATAAGAAGAAGAAACGGTTATTCGACAGCTTTCATTTAGCTTTCAATACTGAAAAGGGGGATCATTGCACTAATAAGAGTTAAATAGAGCTTTAGCAACACAACATTTCTTGGAAAACATATAAACATATAAACATATTGTTTTGTTTGACGAGAATTAATGTACTTTTATAAGAACTCATTTATTAAAAATCAAAGAAAAATTACGCGCGTTTATTTCTGCATTAAATTATACATACGATACATTGAAAATGAATTAGTCTATTCATGTAAATAGAATATTCATATATATTCTGTAAATAAAATTTATAAATAAAAAAAATATTCATAGAAATTTATATTAATCAAGACCTTTCGATTTGCGTAATTATTGAATATTTATAAAACACGAATACTGCTTCTATTTAATTATTTTATGTCATTACAAATAATATAAAAATATTATCTTAATGTACAATCAAATTTGCATTTGCAAAAGCTCTCGAACCAAATGTTTATGCTTTAATTTTAATTTGTTCATCGATAAAAACAACAAAATATTTAAATAAAATATTAATATTTTTGTAGTACAATGAGTATTTCTTTATTTGATAATAATCTCATGAAAAATTATAATAAATATAATAACTGAAAGATATCTGTAGATAATCTCTATATAAGTAGATTTATCTTCTATCAATATTACGATGTTTTTATTATAAACATTCTAAGCTATTTATTAGTTTTATATGAGCAATATTAGTTACTTGAATTCTATGAAATAACATCGCATTTTGAATAGGGTTTATAATGAAAAAAAAATCTTACCAGTCTTACCAAAAAAGATTTCAATTATTAAATTAGCATGAATATCATTTTATGTTTCTTTTTTTCTTCATAAATTTAAATATAAATATAATTACATATAATGCAACAATTCATAATTGGTTAAGTTTGTAATTAATTGGTGAAAAAAGTTAATTATTTAAGTACAATTAAAGATGATTTTTTTATATTATTTATTATACTTTGTTTACTGAATTATTGAATTGAAAATAATCATATTAAAGTGTGATGTTCCTTCCTTTCAGTGGAATCAAAATCCATTTAAAATTGGAATTTTAATACTTGTAGTCGACGAAGAGATACAAATCTTCGTTGTTGATATTGCATAAAATAAACATAATGAAAATATTAAATTTAATAGTTATTTATTATTAATGCTTTAAACAAGATTAAAAATTAAATCTGTATTAAAATATCATTAATTCATTGGGATTAATTAATATTTATTCCGTTTTTATATAAGTGATTGAATTATCTTAATTACATTAAAATATATTGTGTCGTATGCTTCATTTTATAATTTATTAATTCATATTCCCGGATTATTGATTTACAAAGGAAAATATTCACATTAAATAATAATAAATTTATAATACCTGATAATAAATTAAGATAAATAAAGAAAATATCATTCGGTTAAACTCGTTAAACATATCTTCGTACTTTTGTAATGCCTAGGTAATATAAGCACGCACATTGATGATAATGATTTTGTAATTAAATAATTTACGTAATCTATTGCATTCGGTAATTCAGAATTGAACAATTAACAAATATTATTTGTAATAATATGTTATAATAATATTGAATTGATAAAATATCATTACAAGATGATATTTCTCTCGAGCTCTTTTGAAGTTTCTTGAGTAGCTTGAATTACAATTACATGATTTTGTTTATGTAACCAATGTTATTTTGTAATACCGAGTGAGTAATAAATTTTAGGATCAACTTCATTCAAACAATTCGTTATTGACCAAAGAAAGAGCCCTTTTATACAATCCACTTGGTCATTTTATGACTTTTGTTATTCGTTTTGTCGGTTGGCCTATTAAGCCCTTCTCAATATTTTGGAACACAATTATTATTGATCTTAGGTAATTAATTAAATATAATTATATATTACAATGCCATTGAGTAAATTTTTGATTAATTCAAATGAAGATATTATTTTAATAAAGATCATATACTAATTTTTCATAAGATGCAGATTGTAGATAGTCTAAATAGAATTCAATATATTCATATTTGTTAATCAATCTATTAAATTATAATATAAAATTCCTTCACTTTGTGTTTCTTAAATATCCATATATAATGTTGGCTAGAGTTTTATTTATCATTCTTAGAAATAAGAAAAAAGGGACATTCCGTAGAGACCTAATATCTTATAACTCGAAAATTCCAGCTGTGTAGAAAAATGAAAAGCAAAAATAAAATAAGGGAAATAGCTAAGACTTTTTAAATTACTTGGAAAATAAAAACATTATAGAATTATAAAATGAGGTTACCAAAGCATGAGAAAAATACATGTTTGGAAAATTGAATATAATAGAGTTCCCAATAATATGTATTTATCGGTAAGTCTTAGCATTATTACATTCATTATATAACTGTCAAAAGTAACAATATAATTATTATCATAAAATAGTTGTAATAATAATAATAATGATAATGATAATAATAATAATAATAATAATAATAATAATAATAATAATAATAATAATAATAATAATAATAATAATAATAATAATAGGGTTTGCCGTTCGAAGGAGGATAAGACGCTGTTGCTACCAACGTACGTCAGACTTAAAATCGAATTCGAGTCAACTTAATTTAGAGAGAAATTTCGTTATAAGGATACGAAAAATGTCGCATAGCTTATAGCCGATAAATGCAAATGGACGCGATAGACAATGAGTTGAGAGGACTAAATGGAATAAGATTCCTAGATTTTTTTTTTTTGTTTTTCTTATTTTTTGTTTTTGTTTTTCTTATTTTTTTTTTTTTTTTTTTTTTTTTTTTTTTTGTTTTAAGTGGAGACAAATTAGGCAAAGGAATAGTTCAACCAAAGAAAGAGGCGGGGTTTGCAAGTAGCGAGCTCGATTAAATGCTATAACCATTGGAAGGCGTTTAGAATATGTAAAATAAAATAATAGCAAGAGTGGAATTTCAAATACTCGTAGCTACACTTGAGCCACATTCAGTCTTCCATGAATCCTATTTACAAGGCAGTAAATGACTTTTGTATTTTGGTATTTTGTATTAAGAATGTTATAAAAATGCATAGATTGAGGTAAAAAAATAAAAAAAAAAAAAAAAAAAAAAAAATCCGTGTAATATATTGATTGTTAAAGAATAAAAGATGAAATGAAAAATAAAAGATGTTAAAAGAATATTTTAATTATTTTTGCGTTGACATGAAAATTGGGAATCTTATATAATCGATGTAATAACATTACTACGGTACTAAATAGATATGATAGAATTTAGTTAGATTATTGGAGCTCCAGTTGTTAAGTACTAATTCGTTATCATTTATTGTATAGTAAACGCATTTATTAAAGGGAAAATCCACATGGTGTTGGGTGAAGCTCATAACAGCTTGACATTATATTCGATAATGAGTTCAAAACCATCCGTATCTATAAAATCTTATTTCCTACGTTCTTTTAACTTATAAATACATGCTTTGAGAAACAGTCGATAATGCGAAGGAAACATAAATAGGAGGAAAATGTGAAAATAGCATGAGATATTTATGTTATGAAAATTATAAGATGAGCAGAGAGTTAATTTTATTCATTGTTATAAATAGATTTTATATTAAACAGTCGAATTAATCATTGATACATTGATGACAATATTCGTCTTAATTTTTTAATAAAAATTTATACAACTTATTACATGGACAATTTAAAAAATAACTTATACTCTTTACATAATCTTGTTAAAGAAATATATTTGTTTAATTTTTTTGTAATAAGAATAAAAAACAAAGAAATTTCACTTATATTTATAATATGTGCTGCGTTGGCACTTAATGCATTCTTGATTACTGATTTCAGTATGAACGTAATATTTATACTCATGAGATATTGTTAACAAGCAAATATTGTACAAAAGCAAGCAATTTTGGTCGTAGTACATCGTCTACACGAACAAATATTAACTTGAACACAAAGTGAAAGGGTTGACAGGCTAATAGGGGATGAGGCATTAGGTGGATTCGTAATTTCTTTTCTGCTGCGGCTACTGAGACCTCAACGTATTAATTTTAAGACGAGCTTACGTTTTTGCATTGTTAAATTCTATTATTAAGTTATTATCGACATTGTATTATCGTTGTTGATAAATTTAATATATTCAATGTTGATGTTGATGGTTAATTATGTTGTTGTTAGCAGATTCTATAATGCTCCACTCAAGGGGGTTTCAATTATCTAATATATATATATATATATATATATATATTTTCTTATTTTATATTAAAGAATAAATTATTGGCGTAAGGATAAATTACAGCTTTCAATGTTATGAAAATAAATCAAGTATTGCACTGTGTGACAAATATTAATTTTTTAATTATTTGTGAGATGTGCCCCTGAATTACTTATAATATGTACGTGTGCGCGCGTGTACGCTGTGGTATTTTAAGAGTATTAATTAAAATTGACTTTACGTATTAAAACTTCTTTTTTTTCTTTTTAATTCATAAATTATACATGTAATTTGACGAATTACTAATGCCTAACGTTCTTTGTATAAAAATTAATTTACATTTAAACTAACCTTAACTTTTCACTACTGCATGCACAATATCACACCCTCCCTCCTTAAATTTATATCATCTAAAATTGATATTATTGGAGTTTCTTTATAAAGATTATTGTAAATGCATATTTTATCCGTCTCTTAAGACCGGAGTGTCAAATAAGAAAGGATGAAAAAATACTGCCTTTTGGTTTTAGTTGGGAAAAGTAAACGGTATATAAATCACAATTCGCTTGAATAATCTCGGTATTCACACGTCTGGCGGACTGGCAGTTTTCCATTGGATCGCAGATCCATCGGAGACACACGTACACCTAGGTGAGGCATTAAAAAAAAAAGAAAAGAAAAAAGAAAAAAAAAACGAAAATAGGGTCACGAGTCCTCTGACGAAAAAAGCAAAGCGAAAGATCTATCTATCCATCTGGAGGTTCGACGTACCCGCTCAAGCGACTGATATTCACGTGCTACTGAAATCTCTAGAGCCTAGCTTTAACACAACCGATTTGAGCTTTCTTTGTTCATATCTCTCCCACCTTTCTCCCATCCTTTACCCCTACCTCATATATACATCACTTATCCACTCTGTCTCTCATTCTCTCATTCTCTCTTTCTCTCATTCAGTCGCGTCGTCGATAAATCTGAAATCACGTTTCGTGTAACGCCTGCGGGAAATCCTTAGTCGAAAGTTACGATAACAGACTGGACTGCTAATGCAATGATAGTAACCCAACAAAAGAAATATTTGATTATTTTATTTACAAGTTAATTGTTATCGTTAAATTATAAACATCCGTTATCGATTACCTTTAATTATAATAGCGATACTCGTTAATTAGCATTTATCGTTGAATTTATGATCATTTATCTAAGTATATTTAGAATTTTTGTGTATTGTTAATTGATAATATTCTAGTATACAATATTCATACAAAAATTGAAATGTACAAGCGCGTTTGGTATAATAATTTACGTTTAATTGTACATATTTAATAATAATGTACATATTTAATTTTTAGTGTAATTTCGATAATATGTTGAAGTGATGAATTTTTTTTCTTCTTCTTTAAAATTTTGCACGTCTAAGCTTTAACTTTAACTTGGCATCTAAGTTCAAATGTTCATGAGTAATCATCAAATGATATTTATGTATTTCTCAGTTTTACCTTTCACATACATAGACAATCAATTTTAATTAATATATTTTCGTTAATCATGCATAATTAGAAAAATTTATTTACATAATTATTGAATAAAGTTTTTTTATCCTTTTTTTCTGTATTATTCGTATATTTTTAACAGGTTATTTGATCTTATCATTAATTTATTATAAAAAAAAAATATTATCAATTATATTTTGTGAAAGCTTATTTCGTTCGTTTAGTTTCTTTAATAAATTTTCAAATTCATCATTAATTTATAAAATTTATAAAACAACAATTTCAATAATACTTTGATTAAATGATATAACGCGACGTTAATTTTCTAATTTTACTTACTTTGTCAAATGATGATTATATCATTTTTCCATATATAAAGTATAAAAACTTATTAAAAATATAATTCATAAATAATCTAATACATCTAAACGTATAATGTTCAAATTTTTTACAATCTTAATTCAAAGAGACTATAAAAAAAAGGAATAAAAAATAAAAAAAATAAAAAAAAAAACACTAGAAAAACTTGCTAAAAAATAATTGATAAAATACGAGAGAAAAAAATAATCGAGAAATGTGATTATTAAATTCAAATTTTCCAATTCACAAGGTTTCCTACCTTCCACTCTTATCCATACATCAACTTTTTCATGCTCCCCCTCTGTCCTCTTTCGCGAGGATTCAATCATCGACTAAATAGAGATGGAATACTGGCATTGATACGAACGACTTTGGAGAACTTTGTCGAAGTCGAAGACTTGACTAGTATGATAAAATAGAACTGCAGGTTTAGCGACAGAACCTACGAGTTCTCACTTTGATGCAGCAGTTAGTTGCTCGGATATCCGGTCACGCATGACTTATTCCATTATCGATTATAGCCAGAGCTATCTACAAACTTATACTGTCCCATTTACTTTTATTATCCGTTGGCAATTATTGCCGAGAATGACAGTTGCCTCTTCAATGAATACTTAACCTTTTTTTCATTATTTTTTATTTTATCTTTTTGAGAATTTTACAACTAAATCCTAACGAGATAGTATTTTTAAATTGTTTTGGGTCATTTTTTTACGATTCTGTGCTGAAAAGACTTTACAGTAATTACGTATTACATGTTTTTTTTTTTTTTAAATGAATTCATAAATGTAGCATTTATTGTTATATTGATTATTTTTCTACTTAATCCTATCAAATTTAAAGTATAATACAAATTTATTTGAATTCTTTATCGTAAAATGTCAAACACTCTTGAGCGACAAACGATCCTTCAAATCATCGCAAAACTTAATTGCATGAGAAACATTATAAAGAAACTTAAAATTTAATATTCATAAAATTATTGCAAAATATTTTTCATAAATTCAATAGATGTATAAAACCTTTGAATTATTCAATATACCTCAAAGAATGCCTACGTAGAAAGTTATCGCAGTCTGTAATAAAAATTTCACATTGATTAGTCGATCATATAATTAAGGGGGTGGTACCCTACTTATCTGATAACTTAGATTAACTACTAACTTAGATTTATATAAACTTTAATTACAGATAGTATCAAGTTTAGGCAGATTTTTATAATTTAGATATTGATATTTACGATAAAATATGCTTTAATGGTAAAACACAAAATGTTTAAGTTAAAATTTGTTAAATGATTTTAATGTTTGCGCGCGCGCGCGCGCGCGCGTGTGTGTGTGCGCGTGACAGAGATCGAATATAATATTTATTGGTTATTTAAACATATAATCATTATAAATGTATAGGCAAACTGTATCTATTAATTTTCTACTAAAGACTAATTAAACCTCTATGGCAAATGTTGGAGCTAATCCATAACGTTATCAGTACAATAGACATTTTGCGGTATCATTTATCTAACCGAATGTGGAAAGCAATCAAGCTTTTAATAATATTTATAACCTTCTTTGAGAAGAGAATTTAATTTTGTTAATTTAGATAAATTGTTACTTATACTTGAAGAAACAAAAACAAAAACAAAAACAAAATACATCGGATGAATAAAACAAGTATGATGTTTTATTAAACAGTTGAATTATAATATTTAAGGTTCCAAAAGATCGATGACTTAGTTCACTTCGCATCTTTATTATGAATATAAATATAATGGGAATATATGTTAAAGTTATAATTTAATAATGGAATGAATATCTTTTCCTCCTACTAAAGTCACTTCTTGAAATTACGTTCTTAATAATTACAGCGACATATATAAACAATAGCGTAGATCGGAAAAGATCGATAGATTACTGCATGTGATATACATTTCACGGTGTGAGTGTTATACTCATATTAAGAAATGAAACGTAACGATATAGATAAAGAGCGATGAAGGAAGAAGTAAATGCAAAAGCTACGTTGCCGCTATTGAGTGCGCTAATAAATAATATCGACTCAGGATTTTACGGGATAGGGTGTAAGTCTGTAAAAGTCAAGTGCTACGTGCACGACAATAAATAAATAAAGAAATCGAGAGGAGAAACATTTCGACTGAGCAAGCAGCTGTGGCGTAAAAATGAATTTGGAACAACAACGTCGAGGCAGTTGAAATATAAATTTCTCCAGTTGGCGGTGGCATGCAAATTAGAATAAGAGCATTTTAATAGCGTCGGCGTTAAGGTAATTAAACGTCGTTCTCCCTTCTTTGCTTTCCAGATGTGGATGTATTCGCTCGGGAGGGCTTTACTGGACACGACACCCCGGGTAACAGCGCTGACGGGCACCGTATCCGTGTCCCCGTCTTCCGCCCTCCAGTCGGTCCTCGCAGCCATGACCGAGCCCGACCCACGTCGACGTGCCTCTCTTATGAACCTCCTCGACGTGAGTATACATACGTGCATACACAAGCATATTCGGTATCTCGTAATTTCAGACCTCGGGGCAGCCATTTCCAATTAGACTCGTGCTCCTACCATTTCTCTCTTCCTACCCTTTGTAAGTTGCGGCGATCTGCCGAGCAATTCTCCATGGCGTTAATTCCTTCCATTTTGGAGGAAAATTTTACTTTATGATATTGCGCGATCGTTTTATTCGAGCGATAAGTTCCAACAAATACTTATTACTATTGTTTATTAATTGGCAATTTTCATTTGCAAGCGTTCCGAGCCATATGGCATTTATCGTTCATTTATTCATCTTTTATTTGCTATCCGTTTGCACTATAATTTAATTCCAATAATAATTTCTACGTTCGTTAATTAAATGTTCACTGAAACTTCTGCTTTCTTAACTTTTCTACGCATACAGAGTGCGCGCGCGCGTGTGGGACGAGATACGAGAGACGAGAGACGAGTGACGAGAGACGAGAGACGAGAGACGAGAGACGAGAGACAAGTATAATAAGTGAGAAATAACATAACCAAATGAAAGGCACACAAAGAGTAAGGAGAGACGTAAATTGCGTAAGACAGCAAGAAAATAGAAATCAAAATTATAGCTTTGACACCAACTTAAATAGGATGGAGATATTTCTGAGAAAACTTCCAAGTTTTTTTTTTTTTTTTTTTTTTTTTTTTTTTTTTTTTTTTTTTTTTTTTTTTTTTTTTTTTTTTTTTTTTTTTAAAGAAAATATTCCTCTATTTTTCATGTTTTTCTCACTCCCGTAGTAATAATGCCAAAAAGTCCTGCATTAATAACGAACTCTTTAATCTAAGCATTGCAGGCTTGTAAAATTAAAATCTTGAGTGTAAAAAGTGAACATTACGTTGGCAAAGTTTTGTAATATAGAGAAAAAGTGCAGTTTTCCAACTTTTTCTATAAGCAGTTGCATTCGGTTATTTCTGTTACTACTACTACTGAGCTTAATTTAATTTCTTTTTTAATACTGGCGCTTCTATTTATCTGCCTTTTGTTATATTATCTCTGTCCATCTGTTTTGTATCCATTGTTTATTATCTCCGTCTTGAAATATATTTTGTAAAAAATACATAATATTAGTTGTTGTAATTGTTATATCTGATTATTGAACGTGATTTCGTTTTTGTAATTTTGACCGCACAAGGACAGTGCAAAGCAAGTGATTTTCTTGTGAATTGTGTGTGAATTGTTTCCTCGAGGGCAGAAAACATAAGCGATAGCAATCCATGAATATAATATAAGAAACCAAATGAATTAACGTGATTATCGATTCGAACCTTTGTAAAAACATCTATTAAGCATTCACAAATAGGATATAAATAATAAAGGAATTCGACCTAAACTACACACGGCTACTAACGTACTTGTACATGTAATGAGACTCATCGTAAAAAAAAAAAAAAATTAATTTTAATATATTGATTCATATTTGTACAGTTTTTCAATTAGAAAAGAAGAAAAGAAGAAAAAAAAAAACACGAGATATTATATCTATTAAAACAGTTAATATCAAATTAAAAATTCTTAATTACTACTGGAAGCTTTTAAATCGCGATGTATTGTGGCAAACGTTTATTCGATATCAATCTCCCCTAGTATTATTAATGTTATCACAAGTTTTAACTTTATTAGAAATATGTTACGATCTACTTTTTATAGAAATATTTTTATAATTATTGAAATTAATGTAAATCTCTTTTCATTTTATAAGTGGAAATGAAGTTTTTATAGTATAGAAGTTAAAAAAAAACTTATTCGTTAAAAAATTATTTATAAAATTCAATAGTTCTGTAATGATAAAGTATTTGAAAGTAGATAATTTTATTCATAATATATATTATTTTATAATATTTTGTTAAAATGTTTTAATGCTTTTAGATATTGCACCTCAAAAAGGGCATATTTATATTTTTTTTTTTTTTTTTTTTTTAAAATTTTACGAACTTTCTTTGTACTTTTAATCATAATATATTATAAATGACGCTATATCGATAGTCAGAAAAAAAAATATATATAAAATATATATATGGAGCCATAGCCAATAAAATTATTATGTCCACGTTTTAAAATAGCTTCTAAGGTGGAATAAAATTTAATAGACAGATATATACTGATTTTAATAAAATTTCATTTCCAACTATTATTAAAGTTTGACAATTTGCATGTCTATATACTTTCACAATGATATAACTTACTTTTCAATAAATTAGAATCGCTTCAATTATCGAACGCTGTTAGCCTGCATAATGAGACACTTTCGGTATTTGCAATTAGATTAATTAAATGATTAATGCAAATAATCAATTGGTAATGTTGTAACTTATAAATAAACTAAGAATACCTTCAAATACCTACAAATATATTATGTACTTATATGTATATTGACATTAAAAAGCGTAATTTAATATGTAATTAACGAAAAGTCCAAATATTATTGGAAATTTTTGAAAATATACCAGTGATAAAGAGAAAATGAGAATGAGTTTTATGACAGAAAAGAAAAAATAGCGATTAAGTTAGTGTTTGAACGAGAATAAGAGAAGGAGAGTAAACGAATGAAAGTAAAAAGGTATAAGAAAGAGTACCATAGAATCGAAGAAGAAGGAGGGTAACATCCTCGTGCACAAGTCCCATTAAAATATTTATTATTTCGAGAAGTGAAAAGACATTCGTCTCTTTAATATATAATCTTTTTAATTTATAATATTTTGAATATCGTTCATACTCTTATATATCTCAATGTATATTAATATATATATTAATATATAAACTATATAATTATCTAATGTACTAATATAATATTAATAAAATAAATTTTTTTTTTTTTAATAAAAATTATTTTATATTAATATATATCTTTAGAATAAACGTATCATTGCATATGTTCATTTACAAAACAACATTAAGACAAATAATTAAATTATTTGTAAATTTATTTAACTTTTCATTTATTAATTGATAACAATTGCGAATATTTGTTATCCAAATGCGCATAATAATGTAATTGCTTTTCTTCTGGTTCTCATTAAATTGGTCCAACACATTTATATTAATGTAAGTAGATGATGTTTTAGCGTTTCTTTCGTTGTTTATGGTAGTTCAATTATACTTAAAGATGCATATGTTTAATTTACCTATTAATTTATTTAATAAATTAACGCTTCATTTCATAACATTTACGTATTGATTTGCAGCCATCAATATTACTTATAAATTAATAAATTGTCATTTGCATAGGTATTATATTTAATTGTCTTTTCATCAAATATATAAAAAATAAACTGTACAAAACCCAATAATTAAATATTTAAAGTACCATAGAAATATTATATTATAATTATATTATAAAATCAAACGAATGAAACGCGAATGATTATAAGTCCATTATTTCTAAAGTCAGAATATGCAAGAAAAATTGTTATTTTATTTTTATAATATTATTGTAATATTGCTCATCGTATAAAGCATCTCAATATAAAACAAAACGAATAATTCGTATAATCTTTCTCTCTCTCTCTCTCTCTCTCTCTATATATATATATATATATATATATATATATATATATATATATATATATATATATATATTTTTATAAAATTTGTTTACTTGAATTAAATAATTTCTTTTTGTAAATGTGCTTACAGTGTCATATAAATAATAATATAGTCATATCAAACATGTTATACGCTACCATATAAATAGCTCAATCTTCATGAAAAATTTAGAACACATGTGTAGTTTTGTTAATCCATAAGCATATTGTTAATCCTGTAACAAATTCTCCATTTTGGTTGATAGATAAATACAAATGTCATAAAATAACGATTTCAAGACTCTCTCTCTCTCTCTCTCTCTCTCTCTCTCTCTCTCTGTATTTCAGTCTCAAATATAACAGTATTTTTAGAAATTTTTTGTTTATATGATTGACCAATTAATATAGTAATTTTTTTCTATTAGCTTATATAATAATATATATTTTAAAATTGTAAATTTTATATTTTCGACGTTTAGTAATTAAAAAAAACTTATTCGTTAAAAAATTATTTATAAAATTCAATAGTTCTGTAATGATAAAGTTTGGTAAATATATAATAATATAAATTTTAAAATTGTAAATTTTATATTTTCGACGATTAGTAATTATTTACATTTTTATCTAACAATTTTGCATTTATTTCAAAGAAGAAAAACCTACATACGCATATTTATGTATCTCAAGAATAGATCTATAAAACAATTTATAAATGAATTTACATAATTGAATAAGTAATTATTTTTCAAAATTAAAATATATACAATATAATAAATTTAAAAAATTGTTAGTTCCATGTTTAAAATAAATTTAAAATTACAAAAATCTATTTAACAATTATGGCATACATTAAAATTTGAAATTTATATAATTATAATCATACATTTAATCTGGATATGTAGAGTAGATGTAGAGTGAAAGATAATTGAGAATTGACATTGGACGCAACTCTACAAGTTTCATTTCGCTCGCATAGACATCGCATAGACGTATGAACAATATTAATTATTTTATAGATTATATAGTAAAATACAAAAACATCGTTCTTATAACTAATTAACTCTCTTCGACAGATCGCTAAAGAGACAAATACAACTATAATATAAAGAGTAAAATTCTGATCATTTAGTTGTTTAATTTTAGTTCTATGTTCCTCCAGCCTTACTTGCCATCCTATGTATATATACATTAATTATAAAACTTTGCTACGATTTCGTTATATATGTTCAAATTTTTTTTTTTTTTTTTAAATAAACTTAATTATTGGATACCTCAGTAGCATCTTTAAATGCATTATATACATACATACATATATATATATATATATATATATATATATATATATATATATATATATATTTAATTACATCTACGGATTAGTCATATGCGAATATACAAGGGTCTCTAACAAAACACAAGTACATTTAATTAAATGCTACTTCTTATGTGAAATTATTTTACTTTTCTTCCATTTGTTTCAAAATTTTATATTTTATTCTAAAAGATAATAATGTTCATTTATGTAATTAAATTTTCTGCTTTATAAGCATTTACGAAAAAATGAAAATTTAATTTTAAAAGTAAATACACAATTTACTTTTAACGCTTAAATTTGAAAGTCAAATGATTTAAAATTCAATATTCATTCTTCGGTTTTAAAATTATAATACATTCATAATAAAGGATTGCTGTTACATTACATTTATGCTGCTTATTATACAATTAATAATGAAGTAAGTAATTGATATTATACATAGTTTTTTTTTTGTTTTTGTTTTTTTTTTTTTTTTTGTTTATTCCCGTTAAATACGTTAGTAATATCAGAAAGTAGAAAAGTATTTGCTTTTTAAAATATGCATTCGACCGTTTGAGTAATAATTTCAATTATCGTAAAAGCAAAATAAAGCCTTTCAATATAATAATAAAAAAAAAAAAAAAATAGCTAAACTTGTTAGAAAAAGCATAAGAAGTAAAGCCAATAAAAGTCAATTATTTAAAAAGAATCATATACTTATGCCCAAGAGAATTCATGAATAAGAAGCTTATCGTAGAAAAAGAAGGAAGCATTAATCTTTTTCGGTATCATGAAATAACCTGCCATTGGATATACCCAGTTCAACGTGTCACGTTCCGTTGGCCTTGTAGCATATTGCAAACATAACATCCCTATTTTTTATTTCAAATAATAAGAAAACATAATCTCGTTTACTGTAGGTAGACGTCGATCCAGCACTTTTTTCTCATTTTACGCCGTTCGTCATGTCTATTCTAATTTTTAATTATTAACAACCTGTAGGTACCACTAACTTAATTCCTTCTCTGCAACAATTATATTTTCGGCGGTACTTTTTCATTCGGCTAAATGATTTCACACTAAATATTATGAATACAAAAAATTCGGATGAATATTTAAACAATTTGTAAAATACATGATATTTCTCTTAAAGTCGATTTACACGAAAGTGTTTTTCAATAATTTTTAAATATTTATCTTTATGTATTATAAATATTTGTAAATAATCTAGAAAAGAAAAAAAAAAAAAATATATATATATATATATATATATATATATATATATATATAAGAATTCAATAAATTTCTGTAGATTATTTCATAATTTATATAATTTTTTTTTTTTAATTTTTGTAAAATTGAATTCACGTGTAAATATTGATATATTGATAGATTAATTTCTAATAAGATTTCGTCTTTACCCAATTGTTTTAACAATATCACTTTCAACCGCTTGAAAGAAAAAAAATTTTCTCAAAGAAAATATATTAGTGAAATTTTTTATGATTAATTTTCCATATTTTATAAGCCTTTATGCAGAAATTTTACATATAATAAAATAGTTAAGACTTATCGTAAAACGAAAGTTATTAAATAAGTGCTGTGGTAATTGATGTGCAAGTTAATTCCCATAAGATTAAATTAAATAGACGCAAGATTTAATCAAGTAGACATAAAAGCTCATCAAAATATTATCAGTACCATTGGTATTTAATTTACTGACTTAACACTTTCATAAGTATGTTCCTTTAATTAATTGTAAAGACCATATTTTGAAAACTTTTTTATAATATAAATTACATAAACATTTATTGTTGCGATTAGATATTGATAAATACAAGATCATCTATAGTATTCCAATTATAAAATTGCCAAAAGTATATAAATTTATAATGCATAAATAATATATTTATTTATAACTAAATAGTACTTACTGATTGAAGAAAGTTCTAATTGGTTTATTTTTCACTCTCAATGATCTTTGTAATAATTCTTTTTAAAATAGCAACTCGAATACTTGAGTATGTGTCAACGTACTACTACAATACTGATTCACAAAAGTTATAAAGAATTCTAATTATTTCTGCTATATTGACGTAGGTCGAAAAAAAAAAACTATTTCTTTAGATTTTTATTATGAATGAAATAATTTACCAAGAAGTTGTAAAAGAAATTGGATGAAATATTTAAATGATAATGGGATCTATAATCAATATTCAGGAAATGAAAATGAAAATGGTATTATATAGCATTGAATAGTCTAATAAATTTTTACATGACAAGGATTTTGGAATGATGTAATTAATCAATAAAAGATCATTTTTATCAAATTTAATCGTTATTGTTACTGATTCTGAAATAAAGAGCTTGTAAAATAAATTCATATGATTGCCTATGCATTCAATATTCCTTTATTCAATAACAGTTGTAACTTACAATTGTCAATAGTTGTCTTCTGCAACTGACTTCTTTAATATTTTCACACAATATTTATTGTGATTTTTTTCATTAAAATTATATATAAGAATATAATGTGGCATAAGCTTTAGTATCACAGTTGTTTCTATTGTGAAAAAAGAAAAACTAATTATTATATATTATTATATTATTTTATAAGCAGTATAAGTAATCATTTATAATGCATAAATTATAAAGCTGATAAATTTCCATTTACAAATAAAGGCGCATTGATTTAATAATGAGATAAAACTCGATATAAAAAGCATTTAAAGACAGTTTTTATATAATATAGAAGATTTTACTGAATTTGTCAATACAACATTATTTCTACTTCATAATTCTAAAGTACGTTATCTATAGTTATTATGATTTTTAAAAATATTGCATACGCTATCTTTTTTTTTTTTTTTTTTTTTTTTTTTTTTTTTTTTTTTTTTGTTAGGTTTTTTTATATATCATTAAATATAGCTTATATGTAAAATGTTTGGTGATGTATGAACTTGCAATAGTGTGGTAAACACTCAAAACCATTCTCAACAAATATTCCATGGATATAAATAAATTAGATGGAATTAGATTTTAAATTATAATTCTTCTAACCTAAGATGAAAATGTGATATTTTTTATTGTACGCAACATTATAAATTATAATACTTTCTGGCTGTGACTCGCTCAAAATTAATAAAAATTAGAAAAAAATTGCATATACATCGATCTTATTGAATATTTCGTTACAAACAATACTTTTATTTATTTTTCACTTGTCAATATTTTACACAGATTGTTTAATATATATCATAATTATATAATAATTATATATTCACTTATTCGTTTTTAATACTCGTGAAGAAAAAGTTAATAATAAGTTGATTAAAAGTAGAAATATTTATATAACCTTGTTAAACTGTAAATATCCTTAATAAATATTATAAAAAAGTTTATGGCATTTAATTAAATTACAAAAATTGATCACTTTTCATAATATTAATTAATTCATATTATTCAATTTATTTAAAATATATTAAGTAAGATCATTAATATTCAAATTGAAATTTAAGATTTGATTTATATTTAATTATAAGATTGAATTGTTTAATAAATCTAGCAGTTCAAAATTTAACAAAAACATTTGTTTGTACTCTACATTCTTTAAATATAACTTAGCATTATTCTTTCGTGATTGCTTTTTATAATTTTATTCTGAATTTTAAAAATTTCATAGAATCATTATCATATACATTATTTAATTACTCCTATAATTAATAATTTTCCTCAAAAAAGACCATCCATTTTAAAAGTCTCTTTGTTCGAATAAATTGTAAATTTCCAATTAAGCGAACATTAAGTTCTAGTTTATATGGAATGTATTTTAATTGCGGTTATTTTTTTAAAATCCTATGTTACTTTTCACAATTTTTTAGTAATCAATGAAACTCTGACAGAACGTATTCATTTAATATTAATGATTCAAATATTTTTATTAATTTTTTCAGAAATAGCATGTGCATATAAAAGTTAAGATAAATTCGTTAATTTTGTTATGTAAATTTTACAATTGCATAACTAATTGCAAGAAATCAAGAATCTGATAGATAAAATAATATATTATCTTGGCTAAAATTATGGTAAAGAAGGTCATTCATTCCCGTTTTGTATAATATGTTGTGACATTTTCTGTTCAATTTGAAGAAACAATAAGCTATTGAATTTAAGGGTTACACGCTTTCCTTCTTTATTTACATAGCCTATCTCTATCTATCATTATTTTGAAAATTTTCTCAGTCTACTTTCACATTTTATCTTTTGAATTATTTATTTCTCTGTGAGATTGTTCTTTGTTTGATTCATTCTATTTTACTTTCCATTCTGGTTGTGTTTTTATACTTTTTTATGCTCTCATCGTTATTAATGCTTTAAAAATATTAACCATGTAATCATCGCTAAAATAATAATGTGTCATTAAATAAATAATACATATAAATATGTTATTGGTATCATAAACTAAATAATATAACTGAGCTGCATATAGTTATTCAATAAACATTACTAAAGTAAGTTTTTAAAAAACTTTTTAACTTCAGATTAAAAGCACATAAATATTATTAACATCAAATGGAAAATTCTAGTGCCGCGCTGGGAATAAAAGGAAAGAAAATTAAATTTCTAATCGATCTGATTATCTTTAAATTAAAATTAAGCAAATTAATTTGTATTACCTTTTAAATTTAAATTTGAATACATTCCTAGAAAACAAATAGTACAAATTGATAATTATGTTCTAAAATCAAATGAAACAATTATTTACATTAGAGTTTTATTGAAAATAGGAAATCTAATTAAATTACTCAGCTAAATAAAGCCATAAATGAAATACCTTTTAAATACAGTAAATAAATTAAACATATTAAATAATAAATATATTTTGTACCTACATACATCTATAAACGTATATTATATAAAATACAAAATATATATTTTTCTCCAACTATATGTAAATATTATTTTCAAAATAGACCAAGAATATATATAGGTATGATAAAACCATGTTAAAAGTTACAAGTAGTTTTTCCACATATATATATATATATATCGTATTTAAGAAATCTTAAAAATTAATTAACAAACTATACCTGATACAATATAAAGAATTATAATCACATATTCTACATATAAGACATTTTATTAATTGTTTTTAGTGAAATAAAAGTAGTGAGTTTCTTTAAAGATGAAGAATCAGAATATAAGAAGAAACTAAATAATAATAATAATCACAGTATTAGTATTATCATCGACTATATTGTGTAAATAATCTCATATAATGTTCTCGAAAGATGGGACGGGAAATGTAACGGTAACATTTATGGACACTGATATACATATTTAATTATTATTTTTATACATCTAGTGAGAACTTTGGGCTAACCTTTTATATTAATGACTTAATTTATCACTTAACAATAAAACGAATATCGTTATTTTATTAATATTTTTCTGTTTGTTATAATGAAGGTAAGGTGTAAAATTATTATTATGACATAATTATTATGATTGTGATTTTAAGTCTATTCACAAACAAACCCCCTCCCCCTCCACCAATGCTGTATTTGTCAGATCGACTTTTATGCGTATGTGTACCCGTTGGTACACATACAGCCTATAAAACGATATAATTTTTTTAATTAAAGCAAACATTATTTAATCAAAGCACTTAATTTGCAATATATACTATAATTGATATAATTAAGTTATAGAATATTTCGACTTTTACATTCAAACAGGCATATAAGCGATATATTAAATTGTACATGATATAATATAATAATGACGTTTTATTATATTTGTCTATATTCAATAAATTACGTGCCAACCGGGACACGATCAATTTTACCTACGTTTATAGAAATCTTTATATGCATTGATAGAAAATTTATAAAAGTAACATGAAAGTATCACGATTAAATATGGCATAATATTAAAAATGTTTGCATCAATTTTTCTATACGATTAGCATCATGAAGGCACACGCGCGCACACACAAGCAAACACGTATATCAAATGAAACGATAACGATAATGGTGCATTTGATTTTGTACTAATTTGAAAAACGTAAAACTTACTACGCTACTTTGGCTCAATAATCCTAATAATTAATGTTCGCACTCGCAAACCGTGCCTACAGGTAATTTCCGAGTACTGCAGAACTAGGCTACAGTCACGCCCCTTCACGCACATCGTCATGGACATGTATCGTGAGGTAGTTCGATCAACCCAGTACGCAGCGAGAAAACGCGCTGTGCTTCAACCGACGAAAATACTACCACCCATACCAATTCAGCAGCATCAGCAGCAACAGCAGCAACAGCAGAAACAGCAGCAACAGCAGCAACAGCAGCAACAGCAACAACAGCAACAACATTCCGTGGCAATGAATGCCGTCCCGACGCGGCAGAATCCGCCGCCGTTTATGCAGCAGATGATTCAACATCAGCAACTGCCACAACAGCAGCAACAGCCGAGGCACCGAGGCAAGGGGATGGTTTTTCGGGTGCAATCGAGGAATTCGAGATCCCAGCCAAACCTCCTCAGCATGTCTAATTCAGATGGCAGACATGGCTCTAGGACAAACGTCGACGACGGCAGCTACGGCTACATCGTAGACCCTCATCCCCGTCATCAGCACGTGCGCACCAATTCCCAACCCGAGTGCTGTATGGAACGAGGTATGCCGAGTCTCGAATATTTGCGATGTTTTCTCTTATCAGTGTCGGTGCGATGCGCGATCCCGACGCACCCGTCATTTTTGCGAGAATGTATGATGAGGGAAAGCGAGAGAGAACGACCAAAAATGACGAACAATGTAGGGGAAAAGGAGGAGAAAATTTTAAAGAGGATTACAGGTATTACTTAGCGAATTATTTTATGTTTTAGATGTAAGGAGTAATAGGACGCTTTTTTTTTCATATTTACGTCGATATTAAGTGCTTGGACTTTTAGCATTGACGTATTATCTGATATTTGAAGAAAAAAACACAAACCAAAAAAAAAAGCCAAAATACAAAATTAAAATCAACGATGAATAAAAGAAAATAATATAAAATTATCCTACTCCATAATTTCGTATTCTTCTTCTATTATTACGTCATAATTCCAAGCTCAATACATTCTTATTACACATAGTTAATAACACGAGAATATGAAAAATCATTGCATGCCATTTTTGAAAATAATTAATATTTTATTAATATTATATATAATTTTATATAATATTATTTTTTATAATGAAACGGATCATTTTATGACATTTTCGTAACAAGTAATTGCACTCTATGACAAACAGCCGATTATTGCGTTCGCGTTGGATAATCATTTTATTAAAAATCGAAACAAAAAAAACAAAAAACAAAAAAAAATCAAAAAAAAAAAAAAACGTCATTGTTCATCCTTTTAAAAACAATATTTTAATTCAATTTTTGTAAAAATTATGACTTATAAAGGAACGTAAATTAATTACATAATTTCTTTTCTCAATATTCCTCACATTCATAACTAACTTTTAATATGTATTTACAATTTTTAAATAATAGTTTATTCTTTGCTTATAAATCATGATGGATTCATGTAATTAATTTATCATTGATGAGTTCGTATTAATTGTAAATAATGCTTTTGGAAAGAATGGCGTAGACTGGTAACCAGAAACTAGCAGTTCGATCAAGATTTAACGCTTTTCAAGTACACAAAATTTACTATCGTATATCAAGGGGGAAAAAAATGGTCAAACGCTACATAATAAAAAATCGACGAATTATTAAATGAAAAGGTTTTTCAATAATGAACAGTTTCGTTTTAGTTTCACAGCAACTTTTCGCTATTTACCTGAAATTATTACGTTTCCTCCTATCGCTCGTTTCTTGTTGACGTTTAATAGCCGAATGAATACATCGATATAATTCGAATAAATAAAAATAAATAAATTGTTGTTATTCAACGTTGTTATTGAACAAGCAACGTTCGATATTATCATAAGATGAATGGAGAAAAATTTTTAAATTTCATACTAATCAAATAATCGTGAAAAATGCATTAAATACGTAGCAAATACGTAGCAAAAAAGCGATAGATGTCAAATGTAATATGTTTATAATAAATTCAGCATATGAAAAATACATTAACGTTTTTTTCTCTTTAAACATTATTTAACACAATAATTTAATGTCCTTGAAATTATTAACATTCCATCCACTTAATCTAGTCGGAATACAATTTTCTCTGGTATTTTAATCTTATGAGAGCACTAAAACTATAAGATTAATTATTTGCGAACCCATTAAAATAAAGAAATTTTACAATTTCCTTTTAATATTAACGTAAAATATTACATATTTTCGGTCTTACTTACGTCGTGTTATTCTCACGCATATATTATTACTTAATATAATGAAACGAGTAAATACGTATATAATTACACTGTATAATGCCCTGTGTAATACGAAAATAATATTCATTCGCTCACATTTATTAAAGATTGGCATTTTATGATCAATAAAAATATTTATCTATAATCACAGGTACGTAAGTACGCGTGTACCTAGACATGTATATATATATATATATATATATAGACCGTTGTCATTCATCTACGTTATAATTTTCTCCATAATTATAATAATACGCCTAGGTAAATATTTACATGTAATTATAATTAAAATGAACTTGTATTTGCTATGTTTAATGTTTAATATACAATGTATAAGGTTTGCAAAATTGCTCGTCATAAGTGTACAAAATTTACAAATTTATTACAACAAATGCCAATGAAACGCGTATATCGTTTTTTTTGTTTTTTTGCAATTATGGCTGCTGTCATTGTAAACGCCATGCTGTACCGATAATGTTCGTCGCGAGTACGCGATGCATAAATCTACAGGGAACATACTTATATATTTTCCAAAGGAGCTTTGCTAGATATTTCCTTGATGCGACTAATCAGTACCATTCGTCGAATAAAGTGCCCGGCGCTGCCTCCGCACAACGAGTAACCCCCCCCCCCGAGTCGCCTCGTATCCCCCTCATGCGCAATGCCCGATATAAGAAAAGGCAAGAGGATGTAAAATAAAAAATAAAAAATAAAAAAAATGGCTAATCTCGCAGGTGCGGGCACGACGATACCGCAGGTGAGGAGCAGCAGCAATCTGGCAGCGATGAGTGCTGCGGTGTCGGCAGCCGATGCACGGAACGCCAAGAATCCGTTTTACGGGGAGCCGATTTACGCGATGCCAGTGAAGCCGTTCCTTAGTTCTCAGGATGTGAGCAAAGCTAACGCGGCCACGAGGCAATTCCAGCGAACGGAAGCTCGTGTGGCTCACCAAGCGGCGGCCATTGCGCGCAATCGTTGCGGAAAAGCCGAGGCGCAGTCGAGCCTCCCGCGCCTGGACAGTGACCTTTGTCCGGGACAGACACCAATGGCCAAGATGCAGGTGAGAAATCATTTAGTGGATGGCTCTTTGACATTTTCATTTCATGCCATTGCAAATTAATCCTTTGCCAATTATCCTCTAATCTTTGCGTGTATGTTGACATATCACGACGCTAATAAGCTCGTCATACATGCAAATATCCATATAATTTAGAATTTTAATGTAAATTTATACAAAATATTCCATGAAATCGTCGTTGAATATCGATGGCTTTACTCTCTCTCTCTCTCTCTCTCTCTCTCTCTCTCTCTCTCTCTCTCTAATCTTTGCTATAATCATTTCTATAAAGTGAGATAAAATGATAAATTTTGATGAAATGTATTTTATAAATAAAGAGAGTAAAAATAATTTAATAGGCTCAAAAGCTATTTATCACTTTTCGGAGTTCATCCTTCAACGCTCTCGTTGAAAAATAATATCTTCAATAACGTCGGAATAGCAAATCTCGGAGCCACGGTTTAATAATACAAAATACATCTTATTCTGAACAATGTAAAAATTTTTATAAATCTTATAATATCGACATTAATGCGCTAATTATTCAATATTTAAATAATTGGTATCGTGGATTATTTATTAATACGTTAATTGAAAGCTCACCTATTAAGGATTCGTGTATTTAGATTTATCCGTTAGAAAAACAGAATGTCTCAAGTGACACGTCCGCTATCAACTTAAGTTTAACGCTCTCGAGATTATTAAATGTCAACAAGATTATTCGAAAATTTAAAAAAAAAAAAAAAAAAACAGCTTGGCCACTAAAGTGCAAACTCGTGCTTTAATTCGAGTTATACGTTCGACATGAAAATTAAATGTTGTGCTCTTGCTCTCTTTGGCAACGGCGTTTGTCAAATTAGGAAAACGTCTATGGAAGCTCGACGAAGAACAACCTCGGGCCCGTTACCCTGCAGCGTCAGCACTCGAGTCCGCAATTTTCCTCGACTCATTGCAGCCAGGAACAAAAACTTTGGGATTTTGCGAATCCGCTTCCGGACACATGCGGTAACAACGTTGTGCCTCGTGCGCACAATGCTGCTGCAGACGCTAACATTGATACCCGGCAACGGGAGCAAAATCAACAGAAGTTAAAGCAATTGGAGCAAAAAGCGAATTCCGAGGGAAGGATTCCGTACGTGCCAAGGGGTCCACCACCCCCCAAGCCCCCACGTATAATAACGAGCTTGAAAAAGGCGGCGGCAGCCCAGGCGGCCTTGGACGCACAAGTCAGGGCTAACGTCAAGCCCCAAAGGTGAGATATCAAAGTACTATTTTTACGAAAGAGGTAAGTTTGATAAAGAGGAAAGAGGTAGGGTATTGCTACGTGTGATAATTATCGATTATTCGGTAGTGATCGTTATGCGAATGGAGTAGTAATGGAGGGCAAACCTGCCGTTATTTGTTAAGGTTCGCTGGCTCTTCTTTCTCACTTACTTATTTATAAAATAGCCAATAACGCCAAGACATTGAGATGAGCCTTGTATTCTAAAACTTATTATATACAAATTCCTAAGAGAAAATTAAAAAAGCAGGATTTTTTCTTTGAAGAAATAACGAATTTTCTTAGTAATATTAGGTATTGTGTTAGAATTTTTCGTTTTCATTAATAATGTTATAATGCATTAAGCAGTGGCGCAATTTATACAATAAAAATGGTCATTTCTAGCACATATCTAGTCATGCGTGCACGGCCAACCAAAGTTTACAATACATGACTCTGACACGAAACCTTTACAAACAAATAAAATAATTAAACTTTTCTAATCGTAGTATCGTAGTTTTATCGAACTAAATAATTCATGTATTTCTCTTCATCGCGGCATCTCGTTAGTCCGCCTATAAATATTAATATATAAAATGTCTCATTTGAAATAAGAAAGCATGAAAATTAAAAGACCATTTACAATAATAATAATAATAATAATAATAATAATAAATGTATAAATTAAAAAATACACTTTGCCATACCACAGCCACAAATAGTCGATTTATATTTCAGCAGAGTTGGAAGGTAATATTTATTTTAAATTACATTTATTGATTTTCTCAAAATTTTATGCATACAAGTGTGTGTGTGTGTGTGTGTGTGTGTGTGCGTGTGTGCGTGTGTGCATATATATATATATATATATATAAGTCGATGATTAATGTTATGACAGAGTAACTTTCTACTTCAAAATTTTTATCCAAAATATTGATAATCGCACAATAAGGGTACAAATTAACTATATTATATAGCATATGGATCTTTAAAAATTATCAGAAATGATATTCGACTGTTTTATATGAATAATCTTTTTAAAAAAAGAAACTATTAAATTACTACGGTTTTTGCATTTACTCACTATATGACTCTATATATGGCTTATTTGAATTTTATCCAACTTTTATAAAATAAATGTTGTTTAAAATATAATTTGTTTGGTCGTAATAAAAGTCATAACTAGTCTTGCGTAATAAATTATTTTACAAAGTTATTAAACATTCATCGATAATGTGCGATAAAATGTCGTAATATTTAATCAAAATAATTAAAAACCTAATTCTTTCGTTTTAATAATAAATTATCGAATCACAAATGAAAATCTAATTATAGAAAAACGCAGAAATCCATTTTACATGGCTTTAAAATAATTATAATAAAAATATAAAATTTCTATCATTTTAATAATCATTAAAAAAAAAAAACTTTTTCCTTTTGCTCCTTTATTCATAATCATAATAACTATAATTCTTATGACTACATTATGAATCGAAACAATGTTGAATATTAGAAATAATAATACGAATAAAAGTTTTAATTAATATTCATTTAAAAAATATATTGATATTTCATTTCACACGAATATTTCATCACGACATAGCATAAACTCCGAATAATAGGAAATTTATACATTTTATATATTTAATCCAATCTACATTGCACGTTTGACTTAAAATGTACTTGCTCCTGTGTACTATTAAAGTATATTCTAATAAAACCACTTCTACGAGACAAAAATTTTGTTCCCATTTTAACAAAACAAAAATCTTCAATAATTGTAGCAAATATTAATTTTGAGTTTAAACGTCATTAAGAGGACGCGGAGATTCTCAATTTTCATAAAACATCACTTAGGATAACGAAGAAAGTTTCTGAAAACAAAATACATCACTTTATGCGATATATAACACCTTGACAACCGCTCGCGTAAAGTCAATTTTCTTCGACAAATATTTAAAAGGAAAACGAAGAAAAGAAAAAAAAAGAAAAGGGTTGTAGAGACGAGCTTACATTTTCTGTATTTGGCAGCTGTAAGAATCATAAAAAAAAAAATAAAAAAAAAAAAAAAAAAAAAATAAAAAACGGAAAATTGCCCGGAATTTTAACGCAGAAAATGTGTGACAAAAGCAAAACCTTAAAAAGACGAACGTTCGCGTAGCGAGGAGAAAGGTTTAATTAAACTCCTAGCAGTTAGTTAATGTTACGGCGTAATATTTCATGCGCAATTGGCGTTTGCGGCATTTAACTAGTTTTAGAATTACACTTTTCTTTTTTCCCTTTTTTCCCTTTTTTCCCTTTTTATCCCCGTATTTCTTTTTTTTTTTTTTTTTTTTTTTTTTTTTTTTTTTTTTTTTTTCTTTTTTTTTTGGAAAAATTACGAGAAAAGTTTAACTTCTTTTTTTTTTGGAAAAATTACGAGAAAAGTTTAACACTCTTCAACCAAAGGATGACGTAAAAATACAAATAATAAAACAAGTAGTTAAAAAAAAGTTCAAAGTACGCTTTATACAGCATAATTTGCATCTATATTAATTCCACACGCGCATTCGCCAAAAATAAAACGCTATCCGAAAGTAATTACGCTAATGCCACGCGATCTCTAACATGTACGACATATAATTTATACGCAACAATTAGAACTGCGATGTTTAATACCGAATATCATCCCCATCCTCGTCCCCGTGACCCAAGATATATGTCAATTCCAATGATTCCAAGAGACGTTATTACAGCCACGAGGTTACCCGCTATACGTCTCCACCATTATACTCGATTAGCTATATAGATTAACTATATTCATAAAATCGATTATTAATAAGGCTTTCTTCCGCCTCTTCTCTTCTTCATCTTCGAAGGGACTTGAAAAATGGACCGAGAGCTCGACGAGGTCGGGCGGTTCAGAGAGCTCCGTCGCGTCTTTACCGAACGGTAAATGGCTCGGCTCAGTCCTTCAATAAGACGCAATGCGTGGGACCGGAATTCGTCGTGCGGGCCAACCAGCCGGCAAAACTATTGACCGTGGGCGACTTCAAGGTAAGGCGCTATGATATTCAATGCTAATATACCAATGGTTAATGGTTAGGGCTAATGGTCCTTATGGCCACCCCGGCGCTTATGTTCTGCCCCACGTGCATCGCCAATCAAACCGATTCATCGTACAAATCCTTAAACAATAAAATATTCTTTTTACAAGCTCGTATGAAAATTACGATATCCGTGAAAATGCCTGGCTTGAGCAATGCTGACTGTAATCTATCTATACAACCCACATGCAACAATTAACCAATCTTCCAGAATAATCCATAAATGTATAAAAAAATTAATATCTATTTTAATATCTATTTACCTTATTCAATACTCAATATATTATTTAAGTACATTTTCGACATTGTGTCGATTGACCTGATGATGCAAATTTTAACTCTAAAGATATTTTTTAATTACGATATATTACGCCGGCCTAATTGTGTTTTTCAAGACATATATTTTAAAAATTATATTTGAAATGTATTTTAAAAAATAGAAAAATATATGTAAAAAAAATAATAAATAAATAAATTAATAAATAATAACTACTTGTTTAATAAACTAACTATAAGGTCAAATTATTAATTATATTTACAAAATATCTTTAAGAAATATTTTGAAAAATTAATCTAAATAAAATAAAAATACCTAATCCTTGTTAAATCAAGCTATAAAGTAAAATAATTCAATAAACAAAAAAATTATATTTTAAAAATAATTATAATCATTGAATTGAATGAAACTATAAACTAAAAAGTAATGATAAATGGAGGGGCGGGGGGGGGAAAAAAAATCTTCCGGTACCGGGAATCGAACCCGAGCCTTCTGGGTGAAAGCCAGATATCCTAGCCACTAGACCATACCGGATTCTTGTAATATAATGTTTTCGGAGACTCTTAACCTAGTCATTTACTCTGAAAATTGCATAAAATAACTTTTGTATTTTTTTAAATCATAAGCAAATATTTATAAAATGTATATATAAATTATACTGATTAAGTAGCAATTGAATTACCTCATTTGATATCTATTTTTATATGTACATTACAATAAATTATACAATTGTTTAATATTATTAGACCTTATAATAATATTTACAAAATTTTATGCATTCCTTAACTATTATAATTTGAAATTAGAAAATTTTTAAACAATATTAAACAAGAAACCAATTTATCTAAATGATTTTAAATAACTTAGTAAGTGCATAAATATATCGAATCCATTAGTTTTTGCGTTATTATTTAATATTGAGCTTTACATTATTTTTAAACAAACCATCTTATCCACAGCTTAACCACAGCTATCAAAAGTAATATAAGAGATAATGTAATATTCTTAGTTAATAAAACAAATTTTTCTTTTTTCATATTTTTATAATAAAAATATATGAAGATTAAATGAAGCTTTATTTAAATATTTCAAAATAAATTCATGTCACAATAACCGAGACAATAAAGGAAAGCATATATTTTTTATTATTTTTATATTATATGTATATACATATGTGTGTGTACACACATATATATATATATATATATATATATATATATATATATATATTTATGCACTTTTATTTAAATTTAATATACATTAAAAACTTAACTCACCATAATTTTCTATTTTCTATTCGTAATTATATTTTTATTTTTTTTTTTTTTTTTTTTTTTTTTTTTTTTTCAATACTATCCTACTCTACTGAGAGCATTTGTAGAAAGAATTATCGCAATTAAATTATATGATATTGTATATAAAAATTATTGATTCGTAAGAAAAATATCCAAATTATTGTTATCACATAGCTACTTATATTGATACGATAACGACATAATAGATTATTTTAAATGAATAAATTAATAATTGTCGTAGGTGAACAACATTGGCCGGTTAACAGTAATTCTTCTGACTGGTCAGCGGCTCGAAGTCACCTGCGATCCGCAAAAGATTACCGCTGGTGAACTCTTTCACGTAAGTTTATTATATTCATGTTGCGATAATGATTTAATGCGACAGCTTTCATATTATAATGTTTAGGGAAAATATTGAATCCTTTGCTCAATTTCGTGGTCATTATTAATAATAATTACTTTAACGCTGTTTAATAATAACTTCTATATATATATATCAATATGTATTGATTAAACAAAATAAGTGAAGTGATTATTCATTAGACAATGCAATATATAAAAATTTAGTTATATTAAGTAAGTGCACTTCACAACGATAGCTCACGCAACGGGCATAAAGACGATTAAGCAGCATTATCATTAATAAATATAATAGGAGACGATTAATTTTTTTCAACTTGAATAGAGAGAAATGAAAGTTTGATTCAATTTTTATATTTAAAATGAACAGTTAATATCCTTTGACGAAAATTGATTGACCATTTACGTAATTTTCTTACATAATATTGAATTTAGATTGAGTTGAAATGGTATTTTACACATCGAATTATTTGATTTCTTTTATTTATTTATTTTTTTATTTTTTTATTTTATTTTCTTTTTTCTTTTTTCTTCAAATTAATTTCCGACATTGGCAGTTCGATAAATTAAATAAATTAAATTGTAAGCATTACTACGATAATTTTATTTATTGTTTTAAAATTTTTTTATCAATAATAGCATGACTATTAATGACATAATTATAATAGCTTAATCTTATTACTAAAATTCGTCTCTAAATACTTACGCTTTGTACATACAGTTTACGGTAATGATGGAGAAAGTAAAAAAATTTTCTCTAAAATTTTGAATTATAAAATATAAATACTAAATCAATAATAATTTTTATTAAAAAAAAAAAAAAAAAAAAAAAAAAAAAAAAAAAAATAAAAATATAATTACGAATAGAAAAGGAATAATTTTTCAAGTAAAGACATATATTTTATTTAAAGTACGTGAAATTGAATTTAACATCTTTTTGGCGAAATAAGTATATAGAAAATAATTTGTAGATATCAGTATGTTATTCGCTTGATTATTATATCATAAATGCGGTAAGAAGTAATTAAAAATTATTTTGACAAAAATATTCATATCCGACGTGCTATCGATTATATCAAAATTAATAATAAATAATTCAGATATTATGATTAACATTATATGCCACAGTTTTATATTTGATCATTAGATTTTAATTTACCAACATATGTGTGATGATATCGGCATAAATATTATCATTTATAAAATTGAATTGCAAAAAATGTTTAAATGATTTATATGAAATAATTGCTGTTAATAATGTGACTTCGATTTTATCTTAATTAATAAGAAGCACTTGACATTTAAAACTTTATATCATGGCTAATTAAACAATATAATAGTATCTTATTGAATTATCATAAATAAAACGAAAAATTAAATTTACAGGCAATTGTACAAATGGAAGTTATTGAAGAAAATTTCACGCTAGGGTTGGCAGCTTTGCTAGCTGGAGATTTTGCAATACTTCCTTCCGATACAAAATTAAATAAAGTCGCACCCGCCGGTTGGCTAAATAGTGGCAAGAACAAAGGTTTATTAGGTCTTCCAACGAGCTTTATGCTATACCTGAGGCTCCGGTTTTTCTTACCGTCCCTTCGAGGAATAAGGTACCATCCTATATTAATTCATCAATATTTATTATAAATCAACGTAGTTTGCTAATTAATCGTTTCTCTAATAATACTTAACTCTGTAGCTATAAAGTAAAATAGAAATAAAAAATTTAAATGACAAATATTTGCGAACAAATGTCTTTATAATGGACTATTTTCACGGAAATTATTCGCTCGTGTTGCACCGCTACCTACAACACCAATGTAAAAAACCAATGATAACAACAATAATTTATTAGTAGCTATATTACAGAGCTAATCAATACTGAGAATAATAAATATATTTATTCACACAGAGGCTGGATTCCAAAGCATCTGTTATATTTGCAAATTCGACGTTGCATATTAGAACAGCAATTGATCTGTCCTCTAACGCAGCTGATTAATCTCACTGGACTCGCTCTCCAGGCCGAATTTGGCAATTACAGTGCCAACGTAAGTAATGACGACGACATCCATTATAGCTGCTTAGATGAGGTATCGTTAGCCACGAATTTTTACATCCTTACTTTACAGCTTTTTAGATTTAACATAAAATTATTTAATAATACATAAGAATAAGAATAAGAATAAGAATAAGAATAATAAAATAAAAATAATAATAACAATAAATACATAATACGAATAAGAAATTAATCTTAATTGCGCGCAAACGCTCGCTGCTCTTTTCATGCTAACTAAAGAGAAAAAGTTTATATCGTTGAATAATACATTACACACCCCTTCCCCTTCCACTACCCCCACGCAGCATACAAATCATAATTTATCATAATAGTATCGAATGTAGTGTAAAAATAATAAATAATTCATTATTTTATTGTTTTACTACCCCCCCCCCCAACCAATATTATATTTGCATGTGTGTGTATAAATAATGTATACAAATATGCATAAAGTAAATAAAGTGGGTTAAAAAAAACTTCCGATACCGGGAATCGAACCCGAGCCTCCTGGGTGAGAGCCAGGTATCCTAGCCACTAGACCATACCGGATATGTCTGTTATTTATATATACGGGATAATTTATAAATTATAATATATATATATATATATATATATATATATATATATAAAATAATTTTTTATTTTAATGCACAGGCATAATTGCATATGCAATTTCTTTTAAAAATAATATTAAATTTTAAGAAATGAAAATGTATTATCTAACTGACCATTAATTAAAAGTAATTTTAATGCAATGTGCCAAGTATTCTTATCAATAATTCAAATTATTCAAGCCATAAAAATTATTTCGCAAATACATCAAATTCTGAGTTCAATTGAATTTACTATAGATAGGAACAAAGTTTTATCATAGCTTAGAACTAATCCTAAGTTTGTAATAAAAATTTTATTATTTGCTATAACGCGAATTGCAAAAATAAACGTGGAAAATTATTTCAAATACAATATTATATCTGAATATTATAATATTAAATATCGTATCGTAAGTTATTAAAAGCAATTGATATTTTATAATGTAAGCCAAATAGATTTTTCGATGCTCGAAAGACGAAAAAACAATTTACATAATTATTATTAATATTTTTAGGATAAACGATCAAATTATCCTCTAAATTAGCGATTATTTATTTTTAATTTAATTTCCAAGTTAACTTTCGTTCAATTTATAATAAATATAGGGCAAAATAATTAGCAATAAAACTAAAATAATTTTCCATTATCTTATATATATTTTGAAGAATAATATTAATTAGAATGCTAACGGCACAATATGACAGCAATAACAACAACAATAGCAATTTTACTTACAGTTATAATATTTATTGTAATAAGTTAAGAGTATGGCCACACATTTTTTAAAGATACATGCTCGGTATACTTAATAATTGCAATTCCATCAGTGCAATAATATCGAGTAACTCAAAAGGCTTCGTATGTTACCGTTCAAATTTATTTTTATAGAAACTCGCACTGAAATTTAATGCTACACTTACATACTTTTATGTTAATGAAAAATTGAAAGTCAATGTATGACTTTGCGACAATAACGTTATGACGAATGTCAATATCTCAATGCGTCAGCGAGCCCTCGTCGAGTCGACTAATTATGTGGTATTTCAACTTTTTGTTAACTTCGCTGGTAAACAGGAGCACGGCTGCGGCGACTACTTCCTGCTGGAGCACTACGTTCCCGAGTCTCTCATCCTGAATTCAGAGGAGCAACAGTACCGACATCCGCAGTTGCCGGACAGCGGCGAGGCGCTGCGTAAACGACTGCAGCAAGCGCATCGCGAGCGCAGGGGCTTGGACGCCAATAAAGCCGAGGAGATGTTCGTCGTGCATGCCCAGTCGTTAACCGATTACGGGGCTCACTATTACATTGCCACGGTGGACACAAAGGAGCTCGGCAAGCTTGTTGCCCGGCAAAAAAAGTGCGCCGATCAAAATCTGCAGGTGAGCAAACTTAATTACCTTGTACGACTATCCTAAAACCCCCCCCCAACCCCCACCCCCCAACCCCCACCCCTCAACCCCCAACCCCCATCCCCCTCCCCAATCGCTCCATTCTACCTACAACCACCCCCATTATTAGCCGGTATTACTCGGTATCGCTTAAATGAGTATTAATACTTCGATACAATCTCGTTATTGATTGATCTTAAATATCAAAACAATCAAACAATCTCGTTAATTGATCCTATAAAGCGGCAAGATTGCTGCAAAAGGTTGTAATTTACAAATGACATTGTTATCGTCCTGTTGGTAAAACTTAATTTGACAGCGTCTCTCCGTAATCTTCTTCAAGCTTTAACAATACACATACATCACTTTCTTATCTATCCGGATAAACAACATCATTGATTATCGATTATCAGAGAAATTATTTTTGCTCGATAGTCATTAAAAAAAAACGTGTAATAATAAACAATCTCTTGTAAAATGTTGATTAGCATAATGAAAGGTATCTCGAACGAAATTATACTCGAGTATCATCAGACACTTGCGCATTGACACTTGCGCATTATTTTTCAGAATGAGCAGCAGCCGTGTCAGCAGATTTTTTATGCCGAATCGGAGAATATCTACGATATCGACAAGTTCTCCGATTATCCAATTTATGGTAAGATCGACTTTCATACCTCAACAAACATCCACGAGCAAAATCTCCAACGCAGTCCTTATACCGACGAGCAGAAGATAATGCTATCCAAGAGCCCAACAAACGTCACTCACGAAAGCTGCTCCACGCCGAGGAAAAGCATCGAGATTCAAAATAATAATAACAATAACAATAGAAGCCCGAGTAAAACGAGCAAATTCAAAAAGAACGAGAGTGACGTATGGCTGGCCATTCATTCGCAAGGACTAAAGGTCTTCGAGCGCGGTGCCAGATTACGGGAGAGGCTCGAGCTCGCGAAATTCCAGTGGAAGGACATTCAAACTTTGAGTTACGGCAAGAACTGTTTGGTGATTTATTCGCGGATCAGCGGCAAACGATGCAAATTCAAACTTAAAATGGACCACCGAAAGTACGTTGTTGTTGGGTTGCTTAAGATTTATTTATTTAATGGCATTGGACTTGATTGAATCTTTATTCGAGCAATTTATTCTTTAATTTCATTAAAGCCGAAAATGCATAATTTACATTATTATAATTGAAAATTGATCAAATTGATCAGAAAAATTGTAATGAAAATCAGTAATATACAAGATTGTAATGCAAAATTATCATTAGTTTTATTTTAAAAATAATTGTTGCGAATTATGACGTAATTATTAAACCATTTTTATTTAGATAGATAATTATTATATATTAATATTAGATGGATAAATATCGAAAGGAATAATAACTGCTCGAAATTTTGTATATTTGCTAAATCAATTAAATGTTTAAAATTTTAATGTTATTCGTTGATTTCTGTTTTTTTTTTTTTTTTTTTTTTTTTTTTTTTTTTTTACTTAGATATATTAATAAAAATCTTGGAAATTTTATGATTTTATGAGCAAGTTCGAAGTTATTTTAACAACATACTATGAGATTCATTCGAGTTTTATTGAGCTTTTGTGTTTTTTGTTTTTTTCTTTTTTTCTTTTTTTCTTTAAATAATCTTTCTCTATTGAATAAAATTGATCAAATTATCAATTTAACAATACATAAGTTTCTCATATTTCAAAATAATCTTATAATAATGAATTAATTAAATAATAATAATAATAATAATAATACACTAAGATATACTAATTTATTTATATTGTAGGAGCTACTACGCTTTTAAGTTAACATCTTTGCATCATCAATTTTTTCTGAAGCTTCGCTCAGAACTGACATCACTCCAAGGCTTAGTAAAGGGTACGAAATTACTTAAATTATGAATATCGTCACAAATGGAAATTAAATAGCTTAATTTTGACCATTAAGTAACAATACGTAACATATTGTTATTCTCTTAGACTTCGGTGTAGCACTGACAGCAGAGCCAAACCTACCGCCACTAAAAACTAAAGCCGAAAGTGCCAAAACCAAAATATCTATAGCCGATTCCGTGAAAAAGCATCAGGAATATAAATCAAAGTATCGAACGCGTCTCGAGGAGGAGCAAAACAAGGAGAATGAAAATCCCCTAAAAGTTTCCGAGAGTCACAAGTCCGCGAACGGCAAAGCGATCGATTCATCGATCAACGCGGATGAAAGTAATGCGCTATACGCACAAGTGAACGCGCGACTCGAGCCCGAAGGCGAGTCACGTGACACCGAGGATGAGGCCGATCGTGCTTTGATTATAAACGGAAAAATCTTAGGCTCGCCTAGCACTAATGCCTTTCATGCATACGAGCATACGAAGAACGACAGACTGTACAATTACGCAAATATCGGTGTTCCTTATGGAAGCGAGAAGGAGGAGTATGTTTATACCATTCCCAAACCCTATTCTACGAATGACATTGATCGGCTCAATGAAAAGATGGAAAATCCAGAGGATTTGTATACTGCTATTAATAAGTCGAGCTTTCCGAAGAAAACGAAATTGCCAGGACATGTTGCCGAGGAATGGAAGGAAATTGAAATTCAGAAGACATTGAATAAGGTTGGTAAAGCAAAATTATCAAATGTTTATTATTTATAGTTATGTTTTTTTTTTTTTTTACTTTTGCCCGATCAAATGGAAAGGACGAAAGAAGCATTGTTTAAAAAGTGATTTTTTCATTGATTTTCATTAATTTTAAATAACTCTTGAATGTGATAAATACGAAAATTCTATTTACTTTATAGTCATTGCAATATAATATTCAAAACAAATGGTGGGTGAGTTAATTAACGACGGTCGGTTTAAGGACATCGATATCCTCCTAATCCAACATCATAAAATTATTATTGTTCTCTCTTATAAATACGTACCCACATAATATATCTATTATTTATAGATATAATATTAATTTTAATTAAAACTAAAAATAAACTATTTGATATATTCAATGCGCAAGATTAATTAAAATTAAATGAAATATATTTAAGTTGGTAAAATTGCAGCAAAAATCCATAATAACTATTTCATATATATTAATTCGGTACCTTAATGCATACGAATAAACGTGGCTTTATAAATATTAATAAGTGCAATCCGTACATTATTTTCGTATTTATTATTTTTCTTGCGTTACTAGTCGTTGAAGTAATATGGAACGCGTATTCGATTATAAAAACTTAGTCATTCGCGTGTACACGGAGACGTCGACACGCGTTGCGCAAATAGAAAAATAGATTGCCCCGATCCCTCGTTAGCGCAAAAATAGTTTTTTTTTTTTTTTTTGTTTTGGTTTTTTTTCCTTTTTCTTTTGACATTCTCATTATATTTTTTACAGGGATGAATTGTCGTTGACGTAAAAATAAAATATCTATGCCTAATGTCCATTATTACATGATCGACAGGCAATCAACGGCAAGTTTTATTGCACAGGTCATTGCTTTTCAGCCCAATTATTTATAATTGAGGCTATCGAATTTTATTTGTATTATGTTTATGGCAACAAGGTATTGTTTATAGTGATGCTGTGACGTCAATAAATTACCAGAATTTTGCACGATTAATTATAAAAACAAATCATCTCAAGCGTATATTGTAACCCCTTCATTCTAAACTAAATAAAATCCTTATTCTAGACCATTAAAGTACGCATTTTCTTTGCTAATTGAATGTACTGGAATTTCACGTCTAAAACATTGTCTAAATTGTCTCATTTGAAAGATTTAATCGAACAAAAGGAAATCAATTTCCACAGTTAGATACATGTTAAAGTAAATTATTGTTGACGATCCTTTATATATGTATATCCCCCATATGAATTGTTTAACACGATAATAAAATTTAATTTTTATCATTTTATGAAGAAAGAAATGCGACAAAATTTATTTCGGCAATTGCTTATTATTTTATGTATTAGTGTTAAGTAAGTGTTTAAATATAAGTGTTGAAGTAGTTAAACAAGTTTTTCGTACGAATATGAATGCTTACAAGAGCTCATCGATTACAAAGTTTATAATTATAATTATAAATAATGCTGTACGTTATTTTCGCTATTCACGATGGCGCGTTTGTAAATTTGAATTAAATTTATCGAACGAATCGATCGAGAGCTAAGATTTTTTTTACCATCATATGACCATTAAATATGGTAGTAGATTATTTCGGATATTATAAAAAAAAAAAAAAAAAAAAAAAAACAAACAATTACATTACAATGTGGACACAATGTGGACTTCGATCAATTTTCTTAACAAATTTGAAATACTTTGGCGGCTTTACGAGATCGAATTTGCGAATTCGATTGTTGCCAAAAGAGCTGTGTCAACGGTGAAATTGAACACGGTGAAGACGGCGACCGCGCTTGCTAAACAGAAATATTAGTAATAATTTGACGGGTGCACAATAAATAAAAGCCATCTAATTCGTTAATTTTTATCGTTTGATTTTTCTCGAAAGCCATAAGGAAATATTGGCGATGTTCTTGTCGTAAGTCACGAATTCACGGTATCGTCAAATCGCGTTAGTATTGTTCTAAAATATGAACGGATGTAAGAGTATCGATGAAAGTGAAAAGATGAATTGAAAGAAAATTGGTAATGATACTTCGACTCATCACAACCAACAGGAAAAATAAATAAAATATCTCTACGTACATATCTATGTAAATAAATAATTTTTCGCATATGTTTTTATGTATATGATGTAATAATAATAATTTAATAATAATAATAATAATGATGATGATGATGATAATGATAATGATAATAATAATAATAACAATAATAATAACAATAATAATAATGATAATGATAATAATAACAATAATAATATTTAACATAGAAGAAATAGTTTGTTCGTGTTGGAAATATACTCTCGTTCATGTATGTATTTTATTTTAGATTTTATTCATTGTATTTTAAATATGTATTATCATATAAAACGAAACGTATTGAACTACTTTATTTTAATACTATTTACAAATGAGAAGCTTATTAACACTTATTTTTATTGTTTAAAATATTTATAAAATATCTCACCTTATAGAATTTTAATGACCAAGTATAATTAGCGCAATTGAAAGCATATAAAATTATATAAAGTTACTTATTTCAGGTGAAAACGTCAAATTTACCGAATTACGATCCCATTCGACAGAATGAAAATCATGATTCTTCGAATAAGCCGTGCAACTTGGATGTTAAAGTGGACAGTAAAACGACGTATTCAACCCTTACAGAAAAGGACACTAATCCTGCCGATGCTTTGGAAACGGAATCGATACATTCGGCATCGGCAAAATCAACTGAATCTCCGATACCCGAAGCTTATGTACTTAGTAAGTATTACCCGCGCAAAATACACCTAAAAAGTATAATTTTTAAACCTAACAACCTTTTGCTTAATCGATAGCATTTAGTCAGTTATGGTATCATCACACCATTATGACACATTGCTTTCATAATTTTTCACCCCTTATTTATAAAATTAAAAAACCAATCAGACGCAGACATTCGAACATGCGAAGAGACCTTCCGAATACCGGATGAGACAATGTCGACGTCACTGATGGCAAGGCTGGATGAGCTGTCGTTCGACGAAGAGCGAATGTTGCGAACGATCAAGTTGGAAAGAGGACAAGGAGGTAGTATAGGCTTGCAAGTGACAGAAGGTAACGACGGTGGCGTTTATGTTCAGGCAGTATCAGTCGGGGGCTCCGCCGATATGGCTGGCAACGTAAACAAAGGTTAGTTTAATACTGTCGGTAAAAAGCATCGCTACTTAACCATGTGATGAGGATGTGAGAATAGACGGAACGAGAATGTTGGCTGTGAATTTCTTATCAAGTTTTTCGAATAACGTTGGGCAGTAGGATGGCTGGCTATGCACGAATGAATATTAAGAAATTGTTATAAAGATTTTGTAGAGTATCCATACGTTTTATGATGATGATTAATGGCGAATGCCATATCTTATGTATATATGTATGCTTTCTTTGTAGGTGACAGGATTGTAGCTATCAATGGGCAAAGTTTACTTAACTTTCGATACGAAGATGCCTTAAAAATGCTACAAAGTTCATCGGAAACAGTTGAACTTGTATTATCACAAATAGTGCTAATAAATAATTGTGACAATCGAGTCGAAGAGGCTAGCGAGAATAGCTACTTGCAGTGAGTATCTTATTTTAAATGTGTACATTTTGCTTACATTTTGACAGAAACATTTTACAAACGCTTACTGTCTCGGTAATTGTTCATTATAATTTTGGACTTTGCGACAAAAGCAACTTTTTACCAATAAAGATTTATTTAAGAATTATATTGAATTATAGAAATATAAGATTTAATGTATCTTCGGAGACAGAGACCGGAGTTATGTCCTCCAAATGGCTTCAAAAAACTATTGATGTTGTATCCGTACAAAATACATCTAGTGCTTATAGCAGTGCAGCGTCTAGTGCCATGGGAAACCATAATGCTAACAATTTATATGTACCCAATATCGATGAAACTAATGCAATTAATTCAGCCAGTATGCTATTGAGTTTAGAAGACTTCGATATTAGTAATTCGAGTACTCAACAAGTTTTTATATAATAACGTAAGTCTACACTGTATGCTTATATTAATTTATAAATTATCTTTTATAATAAAAATTCTTTGAATAAAAGAAAAAAATTCACGACAAAATTAGACTTGTGAAGAAAATATTCATATTTCATTCGCGTACAGCATGATTACCTACATAAATTACTTACGCAAATAATAGAATTCATTTTTATTTTGAAGATTACAATACAATATTTCTCGTATTATGTATATTTGCTTATTATTATCTAAACATCTAATACGATAAAGTTATATTTGCAAAATATTTTATATTTAATAAACTAACAATAATATTTATATGTTATAATGATATTTCAAATTGTTACTTACATCTATAAGACAATTTTTCCTATATTAATATCCTTGAAAGTGAATTATAATAAAATAAAAAATTTCTTTCATTAAAAATTTAAAAATTTACACAAAACTAATAACAATTATGAAACGTTTTATATCAATCTCTCTTGCTTCCATTGTTTCTTTTAAAACAGCTTCTTAAAAACTATAAAATTAAATATCTGTTACAGTGATGATCCAAGACATTAATTTTCTACCCTTAAATAATTTTTTTTATTAAAAACCTAGAAAAAATTCAATTGATTAGTTTTCAATTACTTAACCTATAAAGAGATGAATTGCTTGTGTGTAGCAAAAGTCATAATACATTCATTACGACATCTATCATGTTCAATTATTAATTATTAATTGACATTTGATATTGGCTATGTAATAATGGTATCTCTATGTATAAAAATCTTTGTTTAAAATGCAGTTTAATATGAAGAGGGGTGTAAACGATGGAATTACAAATACTCTCAATTTATAATCGAATTATTTTTATCCATTTAAAGAAGCCCCGATTGTAAAAATCGAAAGATTCAATTCAGTGCCGTAGACATTTATTATTATTTTTTTTATTTTAACATTAAATATCGTTAAAGTTTATTATTAAAAATTATAACATAGAATATATTAAATTTGATATGTAATTGAATATAAATCATTAAATAGAAAAAAGAATATTGATGATAAGACCCTTTCTTTTTGAAATTTAATCGTAATTATCTAATTTATAAAAAAAAAAAAAATATTTCTATATGATTTAATGAAAAGCCTCATAATTTTATTATATGAATATTTATTGAAAATTAATTGTTGTATTATTGTAATTTATAAATAATTATAAAATTATCTCAAACGAATCGTATTAAATGTGGATATATAATTTATATAATTACTCAAGAATGTAGAGATGGAACATATTAAAATTTTAATTTATACACATTTGAATATACACTTATTTATATTAATTGTATAACTCGAAAAATTGAAATAATTATTTCAAAAATAATAGAAATATCGTTATATACGAAATAGTTCATCTTAAAAATTAATTATTACAGATGCAAGAGTCTAATATTTTAGTATAATAATTTATGAGAACGGAATGCTCTATATTCTTACCTTTAATATTGAATGTTTGAAATAAAAAGGCAAAAGAGGTCGAATATCACTTCTAAGGTCTCAGCTACATTCTCTGAAAAGTCAGTTTACTGTCGTACGAGCCGCGCGTTTTTTACTTTTATCCTACGCTCCCTGTTTGGTGCAAATGTTTTCAAGTGCTATTTCCAAAATTTTCACGCTTTATCCATAAAATAAAAATTGTTTAAACTCGTTCAGTCGACGGCTTATTATGCAAAACAATTATAGTTACGTTGCCTACATAATTTACAGTGATAATAAACACACACACACACACACACACACACACGTATATATATATATATATATATTTATATATATATATATATATATGTATATATATGTATATATGTGTGCATATGCGTATTATATAAAATATATGTTGATAAAATGATTAATAAAAAATTTTAATTTTGTAATACAGATGGGTCTTCGTTACCACCGCCCGTACCGCCACGACGTAGGAAATGCACGCTTGAACCAAAACCAAAATGGTCATCTGTCACAGATCCTAATGCGTTAAAGCCTGAACGCAGTTATCGTACAATTACTTCACCTCCTCAACCAGCTGTGCCTCAACGAGTCAGAACTAAAAAAAAAGCATCGCCATCATTTGCAAATAATTATTGTTTGCCTACAATTAAAACTACAAACAATAATAGTCTTGAATGTGATTTTAGCAATCGTGCTGCAATATCAAAGGAGATTCTTTCGCAAAAGAGTGAAAATTTTCAGATACAAAATTTTAAAGCAAATGATGAAAAAGAAGTGGTGGTGGAGGAGGGGGAGGGGGAGGGGGATGAGGAGGAGGAGGAGGAGGAGGAAGAAATCGAAGATAAACTTGAACAGTACACGAAACAACGTGAGAATGAAAATGATTTAAAATTAAAGAAATTGACAAAAAGCCGCTACGTACCACTTTCCAAATCTCCCGAACCAAATAAATATCCATCTCTGTATTTTACTCTTGAAGATTATGAACAAGTCATGGAGGAATCGAGAAATCAACGTGATGTATTGATTCAAAAAGCATCCGAAGACGTTAATAAAAATGAAGATTCTTTGGTTTGTCCGTTTATGGAGAATACATCGTTTGACAACGATAGAGAAGAAATTTACTTTCATATTTCTACAACGAATAAACCCTTCGAAGAATGTCATCTTGCTTATTTGAACAATATCGACGATATAGATATCGATGGATGCAAAAACGATGACCATACTAGCTTACACATTTTTGAGGATTACATAAATCGATGTAATAGACTCCGAGCGATCAATGCGAGACCAACTTTACCATTCAATGATGATTTTTTTTTAACTACCGGGAGATATTGTGATAGTGCTTTAACCGAGAGATCTGGCACGAAAGTACGGTTTGTTATTGATTCTCCAAGTACATCTATTGATTCGAATCCGGCCGACTATCCTATGAATTACGAAAGGAATTTAGATAAACCATTACAAAGTTATGTGTTACCATTAGCCCGATTATTGGATAAAAATAACGATGATATTAATGAAAATATAGATAATTCATGTGGTAGAGTACATGGTATATTACGTAAGAATGAAAATATTGAAAATAAAAACATATCTGAGAATAATAATATGTTAAAAACAAATGACTTAAATAATTCGTCTAATGCGAATTTAAATAAAAGTGTTATAGATTTAACAGATACTGCTTATGTAGAAAGTCAGTCGAACGTTAAGGGAATTGATATGGATAAAAAGAATTTCGAATATAATTATTATGAATTGGAATCTCACCAAGTGAATGCCAACGACAAAGAATTGATAAATCAAGTGGAGGAACGTTTTAAGAAATTTAATGTCTACGTTACTCCAAACGAAGCCTGTCCAAAGGAGAGCTTAAACCAGTCGGATAACAATGATAAAGCAGCAGATAATATTTGTGACAATATTTTCCAAAGCATCGAAGGTACTAATGATGACATTCCTAATATTCCTAAAGAAAACGAGCAAATTGAGGAGTCATTTGATAAGCACGTACATGATATAACGAGCGTGGAAAAAAATTGTAGTAACAAAGTACTATTGAACGAGGCTTTATCGGCCTGTAAGAAATCAGTTGCTGTAAAAAGCTTAAATCGTAATAGCTTTTTAGAAGCGATGTTAAACGATAATCAGTTGTCTGAAAATTCATTGGACGCGCCGTCAATAAATTGTGAAATAATAGCCGCTCACCCTAAAGAAGAACCGAGCGTTCCAATAGATCGTCGGGATAATAAAAGAGCCATGCCAAACTCTGACCTTGAAATTAAATTAACGAATATTTCGCCCGAGGCAAAAATTCCAAGTAAAATCGATGTTACGCCGCTTAACAATAATAACAAATGTACCAGCGACATAAAAAACGACGTATTAAAGGAGCTTGTAAGCAATTTCAATGCTATTAGATTGAGATCGGTAAGCAATAATAATCATCAATCGAGGAAATCGAATGATTTGAGTAGGCACGATACCCTGGTGGAAAAATTCGTTCAAATGGAAAATGACAAAATGGATAAAATTAGAAATGAGCGGAAAGACGTGGAAAAAGAGAATGCGGATAAGAAAAATTCAAATGCTAATTTAATTTTGAATTCGATGCCTTTAGACAAGCATTGTTGCAAGATTAATGCTATTAATAAAGATACGTGTGCCATAGTAACAAAGACTGCAAATGCCCATTGTAATGCTAACGACAATAAGGCCACGACGACACCCGCCGTAGTTGTAAGTAACGACCAATTTCGTGAGGCTGTATCGATAACCCCCGGTAGTGTTAAGAGTTTCATTAAATATTATGAGATTCATAGCGAGATCAGTACTATATCTAAAATTATTAAGGATAATACATATAAAAAATTAAAACGTGAATTTATAGGAAAAGGCATTAGGGCTAATAGTGCCAAACAGCTCGCGAAGCCTGGCAATAATAACAAGAATATTTCAGATCCTAGTAGAACTTCAAATGCTGAGGTCTCGATAAAAGAGGATAAGAGGAGCAATGTCAATGATAAATTGAGCAATGACATTAGTGAATGTACTCCCGTGTCTTCGAATGATTCGAATGAAATTAAAAATTGTAATATTGAAAGGGAAAAAAGTGTACAGTTTAATAATGGACGTAGAGTCTTCAATCGTCTTAAGAAAGAGAGGCAAAAGTCCGCTGAAATGGAGGAAGGCACATTTTCATCATTTATTGGTGAAATTAAGACAAAGCTGAAAAGAAAGGCACCTACAAAGCCTAACGTTAAAATGAACGAAGAACCTAAAGGATTAAATTTAAATCAACGGCTTACCGACGACTCGGCCATTATTTGCATTCAAGTTAGTTCTCATTTAAGTTCAATAATGAAAATGTCATTTACTCAACGCTTAACGTTCTTTTGCTTTTTCTATTGCATACTATTATATAAATATTCTTTTGGTTATGCAATGATATTTGAAATGAACTCAATATCACTTAACACCTATAATCTAAAGATTTTACTCGTGGAATTTCGGTGGAATTTCCCTCAATGGTATAATTTTGATAAAAACCTAAAACCGTTGCTAAAATCAATTAACATATGCAAATTATAAGTATCGGATAATGTTTGAATGTCAATTAATACGATGCGTCAATTATGCGTCAATTATGCTGCAATTATGCGTCAATTATGCGTCAATTATGCGTCAATTATGCGCAAATACTATTGAAACAGCATTTTAAGTGAATAATTTTCAAACGTTACATTTTTATAATTTTATTCTCATACAAATGCTTTTTGCTTTTTAAAAGTAACATTGAGTGCTATGATAATCAATTATATATATATTTAAACTCTTGGCTATTAAATCACAATTTATGTAATATAATTTTTCATTGCAGAAATCACCGGAGGCTGAGATGGTGGCCTGTGCATCGAAATCAGGTAATAGAAGTTTACTTCCAAAAACCGAGACCTTACAAAGCAACCAAACTATTGTATTTTACTGCACTGTATGATTTGTAGTTCTTCTTTTCTTTCTTTCTTTCTTTCTTTCTTTTTTTTTTTTTTTTTTTTTGTTTTTGTTTGTTTTGTTTTGTTTTGTTTATGCTTATTGAACGATAAATTAAAAACTAAAATTTTTATGCTAAAGAAAATTGTCATAAATTACGAGTGTATTAGATTAGGGAATGAAAACGTTATCGTTAGTACCTCTATTAGAAATAGCAAAATTCTGAATTACTTATATCGCATAAGATTGATGAATTAGTTATTAGTTGATGCATATAGGAGAGAACAATGACAGATTGTATTAATAATGACACGCTTGTTTGTTTGTCGCGAGCGCATAGTATATATGGGCATACGTATGTATATTATAAATCCTTATTGTGTAAAATATTCGTTGCGATTAACTGCGAGTTTAACAATACTTGTAAGGTGTAGATGTTGAGAGATAGATTAAATATTATTATATACATATGTAACGATGAGTAAGCATAGTCCAGACCATTAAGTTATAAATAGCGGTGTGCTTTATTCGTAATACTTATATCATTAATATTTGTTTTAATGCAAAATAAATGATAAATCGAAAATGCTTTCAACTATCATTATAAGTACAATTTTTCAAAGTACATTACAGACTCGTATATCCGTAGGTATCATATAATCGAATAACTTAAACAATTGTAAAATTTACCGTTATTTTTTTTTTTTTACTTTTATTTGTATGTATTTATCCGCGAATATTATTATTACTGTTTTGTATTAGTAATACAATGAAAATGAATGTTTATGTAGCATATTAAAAGATTTTTTTTATGACATATTACATTGTTTTGCTAAATACTAAATAGATATATGTAAACAAAAGAATAATTTTTACAATATTAAGAAATTATGAAATATAGATTAATCGGCCCTAAATATACGCATATGAATATATATATATATATATATATATATATATATACATATATATATATATATATATAAAGTTGGAGCGACAACTTGCTAAAATTTTTTTTTAGTTAGACAGATTTATTACGATTTTAGTGTATTCGTAAATAAGTATTATACATACAATTATGTATAAAAGTAATTGAAATGAATTATATATGTACAAATAACTGATAATAGTATAGTATAATAGACGAGACTATTAGTTATAATTAGAATAAGGAAAAATGCAAATTCAAATTTGCAGAGCTGAGATTGGACGGTTTGTTTTCTATATACAAGTCGAAGCTAAGCGAATTTTGAGATCAATTTATAAGTGCAAATAGCAAGAAATTTTCATAGTGCAATGTCGTATTTCTACGGAATACCATATATAAATAGTCTCAAAAACTGGTGTTTTTTTCATCGGTTTTCTTGAATAAAGTTGTTGGTCAATCATACAAAGATGGAAGTTGAAGAGTATTATAATATTGTAGTATCTGAAGATTAAATAATTACCAATGCAATTTTGTATAAATAGAGACAACAATATGAGAATGTTAAATTATATAACCTGATTATATAATTCATAAAATTATTAGACATTGCAATATACGATAAGTATTTATAAATTTTATTGTATGTATACAATCTATCAGTTAATCAATATGAAAAGCTATTTTCATTTAAATTTCTATCATTGGTTTTCTTCGCATTTGTTATTATTTATAATATTCACCAATTGCTAAATAAATTTTGATTTTCTATGCTTGAACTTCGTGTTAACTTTATTTATCATTTCAACTTGTGTACGATAAATAATAAGGACTTACTAATTATATGGTAATGTATCTGAATTTTATAATGTAATATTCAAAACAATAATTTTTTACAAAACATATTTTAAAATAAAATATCAATAGTATACAAACTAATTTACTAAATGCAATTCATCGATTCATCTTCAAAATCTCATTAGCATTGCTAATATGAATTATCGATGAAATTATTAACGAAATTTTTACGTATTACTGAGCTCACCTATTTCACCCATATCTATCCTTTATATTTCCTACATAAATTTAATATACTATTAAATCAATTAAAGTTTTTTTTTTCTTTTAATAATTATGCTTTGAAAAAAGTTGATTGGTTAATAAGAAATGCTGATATGTATAGATTTCAATCTCTATCACTATTAAGAGTATTAACGGAGTTTTGAAAAGGTAATGTCATCAAATTAATAGATACTAATAATTTATTATCCATAAAACTATTATAATAAATGCTTGTTAATTTTCTATTTTAAATATACTTGAGAAGTATATCTCAATAGTCTAAATATTAACAGTCTGAAGAATAATATGAGATACACCATGCCTAACAATTGTTTTATATATATATATATATATATATATATATATATATATATATAGAGAGAGAGAGAGAGAGAGAGAGAGAGAGAGAGAGAGAGAGGGGGCTTTCAGTATGTGAATTATATTTTAGAACAAGAACTTTTTTATTTTTACAATTATAAAAAAGTTCAGTATTAATTTAAATTGCTTTTAATAATTTATAGAATATATTTATTAATAAAGTATCAATTAATTTTTCTTGTAATATTTAAAATCACATAACATAATGAGCAATGCAAGTATTTAATAAACTAAATCAATTTGTAATTAATTTACTCACGATTAATAAAATAAAAATTGATTAATATCGTATATTATTATTATTATTATATATATATATATATATATATATATATATACATTAAATTTCAATAATGTAAAACGCTATTCAACAAATTACTAATATCGTATAAAATATATAGAAGAATAGCATTGTAATCTTACGATACAGAAAATAATTGAATAAATAAAATATAAGATATAGATTTTAAACTAAGTTACATCATGAATAATTATAATTATTGTACATAAAATTGTAGTGTTTACCTGTGATATAAAAGATCTAGGAGTTTAAGTCTAATTAAAGATATTAAAAACTTCAATATTAAAGAGAATGAATGACTTTAGGAACTGACGAACAAAATTTTTATACAAATATAATATTTTACAACTTTTATTTATTTTATGGTACTTATTATAATCCATATATAATAAAATTACATAATGTCCACACACACACACACACGCGCGCGCGCGCACGCACGCACATATATTTATAATATTGTCATATATTAAAAAATAGTTTGAATACATATTTACTGTCGGAATAACAAGTAACAAAGTTAATTATATTTTGCATGTTTTTGCAACTATATACAACAGCATTATTCAACTTATATAAAATTTTATTTTATTGATAAATAATATTAAAAATTAGTTATCTTAATTATAAAAGTAAGTAACTGTTAGACAGAACGAACGATTAACGTATTAGAAAATTTTTAATACCAACTCTAAGTGACCTACGGATAAAGTATATTTTTTTAAATTTACAATTAATTCTATATTTGTTGCAACCATATTTTTGTACTTCGCATTTTATATCTGTAATTTATCTAGACACGATAGGTCTGCATTTTGATATAACTAAAGAAAATATAACTGAATAATTTACAATATCTGAAAGAGTATTAAGAATGTGTGATTCGTTAATTTTAATATTTTAAACGTTAATGTTTCCTGCCATATATTTGTTCTTCCTATCATATATTAATGAAAGTTGATAAGTATTTAAAGCTAAATAATGAGCTCAATGTGTTAAAATAATTATAGGTAAGTCTAATTTATTCGTGAAAATTAAATTATTCATTTTTAATTTTTTTCACCAATAAACTTTTACTCGGAATAGTTTTGAGAATTTTTTTATGAACGTTACATGTTTATAATATATATTTAAAATGTCTTCGTTTCTATTACTATTTTTTTTTAATAAACCTTTCATTATTTATTATAATAGTATGGTTTCAGATACTATATTTCAAAATCTAAATTTAATTTTTAATATTTGTTATTTTACATTCAGACTATGACGACAATGACTGTTTACTTATTGATTTTTTTTTCTTCTATTCAAGTCTGAGAGATGCAATGTCTTTAATCGATACTTGTCAGAGTTTAAATTAAAAGCATTTTAATTTGTACATAGATAGAAAGAACTTTCTTCATAATAATTATAAATAATTATAAAGTTAGTTTAATAAAAGCAATTTAAAGACGAATGTAATTTACATTTTTAGAATTGTTATCAATATAATTGATAAAATCAATATAATGATAAAATAATATTTTTTTTATAAATCTTTAATTTGCATATGTATGTACCATAAAATTTTTTTGAAATTTTTATTCAAATTCTACGTGATAGTACTTCGTACAATGCTATAACGCCGAAAACGTTTTTATTAAAATTGTTATGTACGCGATAAAACACTTTATAGTATGAATTATTGATGAAAATTAAAATCTTTAATTTTATAATTGAGTAGTTATGAAAAAAGTCAATGCTAAAATTTTAAAGCAAAAGATAGAAAAAAAAAACAAATTATTTAAACAAGATTAAAATTATTCAATTTTTAGAAATATATATATATATATATATATATATATATAGTTACATGTAAAAATTTACATTCATTTTATTCGATATAATTGTTCTTATATTACATTATGTACAGCATTAAAACTTCTAAGCTATAAAAGTTCATTTTTGAAAATAACAAAATGGATTTCTTTAAACACTCTCGGACGATTAAATAAATGTGATTTATTTACATTATAATTACGTATAATAACTTATAATTAATTATCACAATGAATGGACACTCGTGTCACGGCAGTATACATTGAAGAACACGTAGCTTGGCAAAATGAATATAGAGTACGATAATGACGTGCTTAAAACAAATTTCATACACATACAACATTATCTTTTAATTATTTAATACAACCTCGTAATTAGTCCAAACTTTTTAAATATAATATTTATGCAGCTGTAACAAGTTTCATATTACAAAAGTATTCAAATAATCAATTTTTACGTACGTTCATACTACCAAACAAACAAACAAAAGCTTCCATATATCAAAATAACTATCAGAACGAGTTCACCTTAACTAGTCGGTACACCAATCTTCGTTTAATGCTTTTCAGCATTCCTCGTTCGGCTAATAATAAGCGACGTAGTGGACTTTTTCTCAGTAGTGACCGACGGCCCGTAATACCAAAATAAAAGCAATCGACCAAGTCCCAGAATTCTCGAGATAACTCTATTGTACAAATTAACTGGAGTAGTAGAAATTGGTCAAGGTTCATGTATAAGTCCAAATGCAATTCTTGCAAGTCCAGATGACACATTAAATTCGTGTAGTTTTTTTTAATTAACAAAATTCTTCTTTTTTTTTTTTTTTTTGTTTTTGTTTTTTTTTTTTTTTTTTTTTTTTTTTTTTTTTTTTTTTTTTTTTTTTTTTTTTTTTTTTGTTTTTTTTTGTTGAAAACTTGTCGTTTAGATTAGTTGAAATTTTGTTATTTGGATTTTTATTTATAGACGCATTTTCACTTTTTAAAACTTCTTACTCCCATGTTTTACAATCTCATAAATGTAATTTACCATTCATTGAATTGTCGTATTTATCAAATTTTTATTAATTATTTAGAATTTTACTTGTATTAATAGTTGATTTATTCGTTTAGTTATTATTAATTATGACTAATTCCTTCAAAATTATTCACCTTTTCAATTATAATATAAGCTTCTCCGTCTATGAGAAATAAATAAAAATTCATCTATTAAACATACAATTTTATAAAATAATCATATAATTAAATAATACCTTTTTTTTTTTTGTTTTTAACCAATTGGAATGAAAATTAATTTCTACTTAAATGTAGGTTTGAGATAAAAAAATCTTTTTTTACTAAATTCCTTACCAACGTTAAATTATTCTTCCTACCTACTTACTACACTTACTACAATACCATTATATTTCGAAAAAATTTTTTTCAATATTAACAAAAAATACTTTCATTGTTTACTAAATGAATATTGACTATTTACTTTGTGAACATCAAAATATTTATATCTTTGTTAAAATTTATGTCATACATTTTAATATTTTACTAACCAAACTATCGACTAAATCCAGAAGAGACACAGTTGTTATTCTTTGAAATCTTATTTAAAATCTTATAATATAAATATATGAATATTGGAAAGTAAAAAAATGAAATAATAATGAGAATAAATTTGGAAACAAAATTTTAATAAAGGATTCTATGTAAAATACATTTTATATGTGATATTCTGAGGATTTTTTTTATATTTTTGCAATTATAAGCATAATAATTATAGTATTTTGAACTTAAGTTTGTAAGAAATACTTCTTTATACTATACAAAGATTCATTAATTATTAATAGTGTAATACATTAAATTAGAAGAACTGGAACTCGTGTAATCATCTTTGATGTCTTATATCCATTTATTAATCTAACTAAAATCATATTGACAGTTATTTATTGGTACTGAGAATTTTTTTTTTATTAAAATGTTTTTAATATAAATATAATATAAAATATACGTAAAAATGAGGTTGAATGATTTTGAGTCGATAATGGCTTAAAACTTAATAATAAATGAATATATTCTATAAGTATAATATATAATTGCTTTACATCTTAATTTTAATAGCCTAAAACTTTTGTAGAATATTGTCTTTTTAATTTCCATTTCATAAAATAAAACACTCGAGTGTTTTATCAGGAAAAAAAAAATCAAAAAAAAAAAAAAAAATCAAAATCCGAATATTTGTATTAATTTTTAGATAAAAAATAAATATCCAGATCGTTTTAAATTTATTGAAAAAAGACGAGATTGTATTTGCTTTCCTTCTACGTTATCTTCTCAACTATTAGATTTAAAATACAAAAACTTTTATGATTATTAATTATTAATGAGTAATTGAATTTTTATAAAGTTGTTGTTCATCAAATGATTATATTTGTTCTAAGATTTTCAACTGAAATTTAGTATTAAATATTAAATAAACTTTTTTTATGTAAATAGTTTACTTTCTCATTTACAAATTTATGAATAATTTTGTATTGATTACAATGAATATGAAATGCTGTAGAAATAATTATAATGATATAAAATCAAAAATAAAATATTCGTGTAAAGTATAAAATTGAATTTCTATACTTATTCAATGAACGTTATACGATAATTCTATAGACACAAATTGTTGATAATCATAAATAGTTTAAAGTTGTTAAGAAGTATGAAAAAAAAAATATACTGAATATTGAATACCATATCAATCAATTAAACAACAATGTATAAAATATTACATGTATATACTGTTTATTATTAATTATTAGATACTGAGGTTAAAACGTTATATTTGAAAAAGCTTGTTCGTCATAAATATAAAAAAAATCAAATATCTCAATATATGAATATAGAGTCAAAGTAGTTGTTGTAGTAGTAGTTGTTAATGTATAGTTCGCCTATAAATATATAAAAGTTTTAAATCAGGCTTAATATTATAAAGTTTAAAAACATATATATATATATATATATATATATATATATATATATATATATATATATATATATATATGTGTTATACGTTTAATGTTTTGGAACTGGTTCGTACAAAAAGATTCTATATGTTTTGAAATGATTTAAAAATGAAACATTTAGTTAATAACATATAATGGAAGAAGAAAAAAAAAATATTAGCATACATTTATCATTAAAACTTTTGTATTTGTCCCTACTTTACATTTTTCAGTCCCTTAATCAATATTATTAATTTGTTATTAGATTATTCCAATTTTATATAAAAAATTGCGATATGTTCATTCGAAATTAGGAAGATCCCTAACACGAAGAAATGTGAAACAGATGGTAACATATGTCAGATGCATTTATATGTGACGAAATTTCTGTGTTCATCCTGCAAATACCGCGAGGGATTTATTTTGAGCGCAGCACGTATATGACGTCACGAGCCCGCCCAAGCCACTGCCGTTGGTCGCATCGTTATAATAGTCGTGGAAGCGACCACTTATTTGCCCTCCCTAAGGTGCCCATTTTGCTGAATCTTAAAAGTGTATGCAGCAGTCTCGAGTTTCCGAACTCTTAGTCGTACGTCGAGTGTCACGATCGATCTTATATCGTGAAAAGTGTTTTGCACTTTCATCATTCAAACACTCGTATAAGAGATCGATCGATGCTCCTTATATTCTCCGGTATAAGAAACAGTGAAGTGCAGTATTTTTCAATTTTGTGAAAAAGGAAGTACTTTGTTTAAAGTGTGATCGAAGAATGGCAGATATTAAACAATCAAGTAATACTGGATAATAACCGGCTGATTAAGTTAAGTCGACGCTAATGTAATTGCATAATTGTGTGGTTTTTAATATAGAAAAGTTGTAGGTGTGTTTTTAGAAGCCGATTGAGCAAGATAATTGAAATGTTTAAATGACTAAAGTATAGAATATATTCAACATTACAAACCTTTTTATCCCATGAAATTCCGGATATTAAGATAAAGTTTATTTATACGTTATGAAAATTAGTACATATGCCGTGTAATAATTCTTGTCCAATAAGTTTAAAATTACAAACTGCCAATATCAAAGGTGAATATAAGCCGAACAGTGGTTAAGAAAGTATATGTTCCTACCATGTTTATTATTGAGATCTTAGATGAGCCGAAAATTAGAGCAAAATTAATTGTAAAGTCTCTTATTTTAAAATATTTGATTTGTAATTAATAAAAATAAAAAGAAGAAGAAGAAGAAGAAGAAGAAGAAGAAGAAGAAGAAGAAGAAGAAAAAGAAGAAGACAATTGCTATAAAAAACTATTTCGATAAAAGATTATTTAATATTTATTATCATAACTGCATTTTATAAATCTAAATTCATAATTATGTTCGATAAAAACAAAAACAAAAAAATTCCACTGATTAAGGTCTATTAAGGATTTTTAGATTTTCGTAATGAAAAGTATGCGAAATCATCACACTTTTTCCGTGTCTGCTCAACGCGTTGACAATTTGTCCGATGACAATGGTAATCTCAAAGAGCCAATAATCTATTTAAAGTTGGACAGCCCTTCGCATTGGGATTGGCAATTGACAACAACGTCTGATAAATTACCAGTTATCCGATTAGTTGACAAAGATGGAAAGTTACTCGTTAAGACAACCGCTCGTGTTGCTCAGCGTGCTCGCGGTACATTTCGCGACGGTCTTATAAGTCACGAATCCTTTCCGGAAGTACCAACAAAAAATAAGTCAAAAACTGTTCATAAATCAGCGAAGAAAACTCGAAATTATGGGGACTTGGGTGCAAAGCATGGATCGATGTCTTTTGGTTATCAACCACGTAAATCTCGCAGCGAGTCAAGTATATCGTCTTCATCGTCGTGTCCTCGTAAAATGCGCAAACGTCACTCATCAAACGAATCGAGGCCTGAAAACTCTCCGATATCCAAGTTATACATAGAAAAGACATCAAAAGCACATCACCTGGGTAACAACTTACGCCCTAACGGTTTATCTAAAAGAAATGATATTGCTAATAGAGCGTCAAATAACGTTGCAATACACAACTATGAACAACCGAATGATTATTTACATCGGAATAATCAGAGCAACGATACACAGCGGAATGTTAACTCTAAAGAATATTTATCAAAAAATCTTAATGATTTTAACGTGCCCGATATTAATGATGTCGACGATAAAAAAAACGTGTTTAAATTATCAAATAAAAATTTAACTAAACAAGATTTAAATAAGATCAGGATGTTTTTGCAAGAGAAAATTCAATTAAAAATGCAAGAGGAGAGTTCTTTATTACAATCAAAATCCTCTTTACCGATACAAAATTATCATCATTTTCATAAGAATAATGCCAACTTACGTTTGCCGCAAGGCAGTGCTCGTTCCAAAGTAGAAAATGTAGCAGAAAATAATTATGCACCGCGTCGTATATATAACGAAGATAATTTTAGGCGATCGTGGGCCGAGTATGTGCAATCTAGAAAACAGGAACAATTACAAAAAGAATTAGATTATCATCAACTTGTCGAAGAAGATTTTATGAAGAAACCAAGATGGAAAGACGTTCAAGCCGAGT
>NW_011948429.1:5254380-5254745 GCF_000503995.2 Ceratosolen solmsi marchali
GTAGGAAATTGCAAGGTGTGCGAAAACATGAAAATTTGTATTGATTCAATGGAACATTCTAGAGTAGCGAATAATATATGCGCTGGGAAGAATAATATGAGGTCGGATACTACTTTTTTACAAGAAAACTATCTTGTAATTGATCCATCTGATTCCTCAGAATCAAATGAAAATATTAACAATAGGCATATTTATAACGAGAATATCTCTTCAGATTCTAATTCTATATTTAATTATAATAATAAAATGGATGTGAAATTGCATAATTCGGGCCTGAAATCGAATGTGAAAAAAAATGATACTTTTAACATTACTAATGGCGGTAATAATAATAATAATAATAATAATAACAACAACAACAACAA
>NW_011948429.1:5254846-5269999 GCF_000503995.2 Ceratosolen solmsi marchali
ATAATAACAATAATAATAATAATAATAATAATAACAATAATAATAACAATAATAATAATACGTATGACACTTTTCACGATTTCCGTTATAAGTACAAGAATAATACAATTGAAGATATTCCGAAGATATTGCGAATTAAGCCTATTCATAAGTCATTGTATCTTAATGATGAAGAATCAAAAAATAATTTATATGAAAAATGTAAAAATAGATATAATTTACAAGAAGAAACGCACATAAGCAAATATCAACGACCCAGAAAAGCTGACAAATCCAGTAAAGGTAATTAATTTCTTTATTTTCAATATAATTACCAAATTACACTATTACTGTGTAAGATTCTAAATAAATTCTTGTAAATTATAAACACATATATTTTCATAACATATTTATAACATAACATTTTTATAACATTTTTATAACACACTTATCTATATACATAACATTTTTTATTATAATTTACAAATAAATGATTGAACTATTGCAGTATCTATTATCTTAAAAATCAGATTTTATATTTTACATTCAAAAATTAATCCTGACAAATGTTAACATTAAAAACTATAGCTAAGATTTTCAGTATAATATAAAATCTTGTAAATTATATATTTTTCTAAAATTTGATTACGATTATTTCTAAAATACGATGACTTGTACGTACATGTGACATTGCGTAAGTAAATAATCCATGGAATTTATATAAACAACATATGCTAAATATTTGAATAAACAAGATAATTGTAAATAAAAGAAATAGAAGAAATTGAAGAGAAATATAGAATACGCAGTGAACGAAAAAGGAGAAAGAAAATGATTAACGACCAATTTCTTGAAAGGCTCAAATTTATGCTAAGTGTAACACTAATTTTTTTGCGAACAGATGAAGAAATTTAGCCTGCTTCTATGAATTCATCTGGACGTTAATTCAAAGACAAACAATATGAAAACAAAAATTCATTTAATTTAATGACCTAATAGATAATGTCTTATTTGTAATGGATAAAATGACGAATGGCCATATCGACTCGTCATGTACTCATGCTCTCGAGAAGCATAACTATATATTTTTCTTATTAATCTTTGTTTTCTTTATCTTAATATTAATATGTTAGTAAATACATTTTGTAATTAATCCTAATAGATCATGTCATATAAATTAAGAGCATTAATAATAATTATGTCATAATAGAAATTTAATTGACAAAATGAATAGTTAAAAAAATAGATGACTAATATAATATAATCATTAGATGAAAAATTTTTATCTTTTTTTTTTATTTTTGTTAATTTTCTTCTCGGATTAACGGATAATTATATAAAAACTCAGATTTTTATTTAAATTAATTGTTTATGTAAATATATATATATATATATATATATATAAGAATTTCACAGAATAGGAAAAAAATATTATATAAGTTGATCGTTAATGTAACTATTGAAAAAAAAAAAAAACGATAATTTTCAAAGTTATAATGGATATGGAAAAAAAAGTTTCAAGATAACATATTATATAGAAATAAAAATATCTTTATTTCATTATATTAATTCAATTACATTCATGAATATTGGCATTGAAGTCAGTAAATATGGAATGGATTTAGTAGAGGGAAGTCATATTGTACAAAACATGAAAATTTGAATAGAGTACAAAATTTTCGTTACTTTTATAATGATTTTATTATCCTAGTTAATAAATATAATCCAGAAACGTGTATTTATTTGAATATTTAATTCATATTCATCCAAAACTTTTTCAATAGTTTTGGCATTAACTGTCATATATTACACTGAATTTCATAAACGTTTCAAAATAGTAATAATATTGGATGTCGATTCAATTATCACAAAAGACTCGTTCTGTAGTATGTTAATGATTCAATATACGTTAATGTTAAAATACGCTACATATTGATAATATATTTTATTATTTGATTTAGTTTTAACAACATATAAAATAAATACAATATAATTTATATTGTATTAAGAAATTTAGAAACTTAAAAGTGTTAAGTTTCGGGCAAATAGTTTAATAAAAATTTATGCTTATATTTACTTTTTAATCATTTCATTCAAATTGTTAATAATACAATAAGAGAAAAATTGCTAGTTACATTTGTCGATTTATCTACAGTTTTTATACACGAATCAATTTATTTATCAAATTGTTATTAAGTACTTATTATTCAGTGGTTGGTATACATGTTATAAAACGGTATTTAATAACATTTTATAATTTAAATAATAAACGAAATATAATTTATAAATAATTTATTGTACATTTTTATTTGCTTAAAGTGTCATATTTTATTTTCAATAATTTAACGGATATATTGAAATTTTTTATTAGTTTCAAAGTCTTTTTACTTCGTTTTTTTTTTTTGTTTTTATTACACAAATTCTTAAATTTTAAATATTCTATATTCTATACCATTATTTTTTTAGTTTTATGCTATATTTCCTTACGTCTAATTGCTCAGAATATAATAATTAATATTCTACGGTTATTTTGGGCAGTACAGCTGAAACAAAGTTAGATAAAACAATAAAAAAGTGAAGATCTGTAAAGATATTTCTTCAAACATAAATGTATTTCATCTTTCACTCACACGATGTAGACATGTAGCCAATTTTTATCATATACCATACAACGTGACATGGGCTTATAGCGAAAGACATTATTGGTTGGCTATCAAGTCTTTTACTTTTCTTTTCATCGTGGAAACTACGCTGTCTAAGGCTGTCGACTCTTGCCAATCGACGTGAAAAAAGATTCAGCGTAAAGACGTACGTATAGGGATATGAAAAAATAAAAATTATTGTGAGATGATATAGTTTTTATTCATATCACTATGTATGCGTACTTAAAATTACTATTCTTTATTATCATTCTCCTTTTACATTCGTTATTTTCGTAATGACAGATCGATAAATAATTACTGAATATTATATTGATACAAAATTCATTATGATTCAAATATAAGTTATTTATTAATTGTTCCAATAATTTTACAATTTTTTAACAAAAAATTAACAACGAATAAATTTTAATAATAAGTCACTTATGTTGCATTAATTAATAAAAGTATTATTTAAGCTCAATGATTATTTCATAACATTATAACGTTATGAAAGTTTATAAAATTAATAAAAATCTTTGAAAATGTTATCGAATATCATAACGCAATAATAAAATAATGTTCACAGTAAATTATTTAAATCGCTGCCTATTAAAATTATAAATTATTTTTTAATAATTTTAAATGTATAATGATATTAATGTAATGAAACCGTAAATAGCTTTGTAAGTATTATTTTAACATTTGAAAGTAAAATACATTAAATGCGAATGTACAATATTATGAAATATGACAGACATTAGTTTAATTACAAAAATTATTAGATTTATCGATTCTATTATATATTACAATGAAAAAATGTAAATCGAAATCAGTGTTAGGTAAGCCACTTTCTTTATAATCGTTTATTAACAATGCAAATTTGTATTCATTATATTATATGAATTTAATGAATTTTTTCATTGTTATTGAAAATATTAAGGTATATTAAAATTCAAATTAAATATTGTTTGAAAAACCTTTTACTACGTTTTCACAACTTTAAATATTCTATTACGCGATAATATTTAGTCAAAATTTTTTTTATTATTCATTTGTTTGTACTATTTAAATATTATCTAAGGATATTTTTCTAAATATAAGTACGTATAAAATATGGCTTATGAACAGTGAAAAATAATTCAAAATAAATGTTTATTGTAATATTTTATTGTTATAATTTCGATTAATTAATAGTCATGATTTTACAAAATTTGAAAACATATTTTTTTAATTATAACATAGTTTAATATATATATATATATATATATATACACATATATCAAATTAATAATAAATAAATTTTTGGTTATAATGCAGAATTTGATAAATATTATAAGAAAAAGATGTAAAAATTCATAAACCAGTTTCAAAATTCATAAATCGCCGAGTGTTAGTTACAATTGTATCTATTAATGTCGGATTATTACTTTTTTAAAACTAAACAATTAATAAATGTCGGAAAATTCGAATCTATTATATACGAATAAACCAGTAATTCAATTGAGTTACATTCATGTTCACTGTTACACATTTAAAATTTATCGATTGAAAATTGCATTTCTGTTATTTCAATTTTTGTCTTACTTCGATTTCATATTACGTGAAATCGTACAATTTCCTTTATCAAACTTTATGAGTCGCGACCTGTCATTTCACTATCTATGTTGACAAATAATCATACTTGTTTGAAATCTTTTTATTATGTATGCAATATTTATTGAAATTTTTCACGTGAAAAATCAGCCTTAAAGTTATAATTTTTTTTTTTTTTTTTTTGTTTTATGTGCAATGTATAACGATATTGTTTATTGAATGAAATTCATCATGTTGAATTTATTAATTGGTGAGTAAACATAAATTGTGAACATAAATTTTCAAAAATGAGCATAGCTAGTTAACTCACACACTACTACTTATTTTAGCTCAGAGGAAGTTATAAATAAAACTTGTTATATAACTATCACAAAATTCCATTAAAGTAAGTCAAGTAGTTGGTATTACATCGAATAATATGTGTAAATGTTGAAAATGAATCTTGCAACTGACCAAATATTGCATAATTATTTACTGCCAATACCATTGTAATTAGTAAATATATGTACAGAAGTTAAATCGATAAATCATAATTACATTACATAAATTTGTAAAAACATTATATAAAGTAGAATTGTTCTTTTAGTTTTTAATTTAAATGAGACATAAATTCAAATTAGTTGGTTGTAAAATAAATTCAATCTTTATTTAAATCTTTAATTAAAGTAGAGCCACAATTATGATTTACTGATAAATAAAGCAAAAACAAATTATAAAATATATATTCACATAAAAAATCTTTTTTTTTTTATGAATTTGTTAATATTTCCTAATACTCTATTATCTTTATATTATCGTTATCTGATAAAAAATATCGGATTACCTACAACATATGTGCAAGCTGTGACTTGTTGAAAAAATTATTTTTATTGTACATTTTGAAAGTCGTCCCTAGTCATGGAATAGTTTCAAGGATGAATATAACCACACTTATACATACACCGACTGTATGTCTAATTAAAAGTAAAACTTTAAAATCTTTAAGAAGCTTCGCGTCCAATGGTAATAATTATGACATTATTATTGTTTACAAAAAGCTAAATTGCTAAATTGATACGTAGATATTAATAACTTCATATTAATTAGATAACGTAATGTATATTATTATTATTATTATTATTATTATTATTATTATTATTATTATTATTATTATTATTATTATTATTATTATTATTATTATTATTATTATTACATAAATAATTGCCTCTCGATTTATCTCTTTATTTATTAATATTGTAAACATTTCGTTCAACTTAAACAAATAATGTTAAGTCTTAGGAGGATAGGAAATTAGATACACACGTACAGCATACAGAAACTAATCTTTATGGGAGCTGAAAAACCTTTACAAATGTAGTAGGTTAAGTGGCAGTGATAAGGTTTCCCAATCTCAAGAAGGATGAAAAATGAAAAAGTTGTGTTTCTTAATAAAATGAAATGTAGGTTAACAAATAGATAAATAATGAAACAGACGTAGAAAGAAGGGTAAATAAAAAAAAATTGAGATAGACGGTGATTGGGGAAGGGAAAGCAAAAAAGTGAAAAAGGACAAACGTATGTTAAAATGAGAGAAGTACAATTACTCTTCCATGATACTATGAATTAAAGATTTAATTTTTAATTGTAATAATAATTACATTATTTTAACAACAAATCCATTTAATGCGACGATTTGATGAAAACTGTTATTGATTAATGAGGCGAAGTTTACTTTATCTTTCTGCATTTTCACCAATTATGATTTCGTTAATAATAGTATAATAATCAATTCGACAATTATTCTATTCGCAACAAAACATAATATAATCCATTTATTACAATACAAAATTGTACATATTGATTTTTTAATTACGTACGTTAAACATAAATGGATGAATACAAAATAGTACATTCTATTAGTGTTATATTTGGAATTAAATTTATATGAAATAATAAAATGATTTTACAAAACCTCCTAATCTTATTTCACATGCAGCAAGTTGCAAGCTTAATAAATAAAATTTTTAAATAAAATAGGAAAAAATTATTTTCGAACAGATTATGGTTTAATGTAAATTTAATCCGTAACCGTATGATTTTCTATACTATTCGATCAGAAAACATAGTTGAATTGAGTAAATTGTATCCGTTAAGAAATGGAGAACTATGAAATTCATTCTTCTCTGTCTCGCTAATTTTTTCTATCATTGTATTATAGGGGTGAATGAAGATTATGTGTGTAAAATATTTTATGCGTTGTCTAAAACTTTTAAGCTTTTTGGCAAAATTCCGAAAAACTTTGTTCCCATTTTTATTTTCTGACTTAGTAATATAATTTTGTCGGTACTACCTACGGATAAACGAATAATCTAAATTAAATAATTTACAATAAATTGAAATAACTCCGTGGTATTTGATAATAAATGTATTCTACCACTAATTATTAATTACGATATTTAAATAAAACTCTTACATGTTTTAATATTCTAGTGCATATCGTTTCCAATGTAATTATATTTTCATTAGAATAATATCCATTTGCACGTGTTGTTGTTGTTGTTGTTGTCGTTATTCATCATCATCATCATCATCATCATCATCATTATTATTATCATTATTATTATTATTATTACTATTATCAACACATTTACATGAGCATCAATATTATATATAAATTAAAAAAAAAAACTTTCATCGTAGTTATAATATTTTGAATATTACAATTCTTATAAACATTACAAGTCAAATGCTATATTTACTCAAATGTAGAAATTATAAGAAATTTAATTAAAGTATATTTTTTAATGCGATCAATTCTTGGCATGAAATCTTCCATAAATTTTCTCAACTGACTTTGGTTAGAGAAACGGACTTTATACAGTTTTAGTTTAAAATGAATAAAGTAGAATAAATATATTTAATGGATAAATGATTTGACCTGTTATCATACTATATTTTATATACGAAAATACTATTATATAATTTATAACAACTGTAATAAATTTAATGTTATTATTAACTATATAATAAGCTCATTTGTCCAATATTATAAAATTAAGTTACATAAATTAATTAAAAATATATAATACTAAATAATAATATATAATAGAAATTATTATTTGCATTTACACACGATTAAATACTACTATTTATAGAAATAAATAAACATTTTTAGTTAAACGTATTTAGAGAATCACGTGTTATCGAGTGTCATTAGTACATATAGCCTCGCTGACCTTTTATTTTAGTATTGTTTCTCACGTATCGGTAAATGTTGATCCGAGAGAGTGAGAATTGCACGTACGAGAACGACGTAAGAGAGGCAATGATGAAAGGTCACTGATAAAACAAGAACTGTGATTGGTACGACATTGCTTTTTCGAAACCCTCGAGAGAGGGACAAATTTGGCCTTAACGTCATCAACAGCCAAAGGAGATGGATTATCACCAGCAGCCATTGTAAGAAAGCTCCATTCAACTACCTCTGGAAGTCCCTGCCAAAAACCTTCACAATCTCTTCAATCTTTGGCTTTTGTATTACACCAACACATCTTCGGCTCAATAAACGTGTCAATAACGTGCAGTTACGTTTGCCCCTGCATATTTTCTAATAATAAATGGAAAAATATCAAAGCTAAATTAATGAATAAACCGAAGAAGTTATAAATTGAAAATAATTTCTGCGAAGAATTTTTTCTAATATATCGTCGTATACTTGAAAGCCCTTTGCCCTTATCTATTCTATACTTACAAGTACTTCGTGAACTATGGAATCTTAATTTTTTTTATCCTAAGATATTTTTATATAATAGGTATTCGATTCTAGGGCAAATGTGCGTAACGACGACACAACAACAACAACAACAACAACAACAACAACAACGATACATGCAAATACGTGTGAAATTATGATAATAAACATCTTATAATTATAAACACAATCAAATCAACATATTTTTAATAATTCTTCAAATATCCTCTAAACTATATAACTTTCCTTAAAGAATTGCGCAAACGCACATACAGAAATATATGCGCCTGTCGTCAAAAATAAAATATAAATAACTTTACCACGTATATATTAAATAATACTACATTATTTAGCCATTAATAGTATTAAAAATTATTAAAATAAATAGTAAAAAATCTATTTTTATATTAAGAAATCTATCAGAAAATTTCCACCAAAAAAAAAATATAAAAATACAACGCTTATTCAGGATTGCGTCACTTTTTACATTTTCTAATAAAAATGAACATTTTTAATTACATATTAAAGATACTTATTTCAATGCAAATTACTTCTACAATTCATCTAAAAAAAGTTTGCTACATAGTTGACCTTTGGGCTTTACGAAGAGACCGATAAATACATTTGCACATTATGTTTATCCACGAAACCTATGTTATGTTTGTACCCTTTAGGCATCTCAATCACAAAATCTTCCTTCATACACGCATAAAACTTCAGCTTAAAATCCATCGCAAAGAATAAACTGTCGATCAGTTGTATATATTTGGTTATTCTGATTTTAAATAAATAAATATCCAATAATGTTTGGCGTTTGCAGCGCCAAGCATTGTCGATCGATATGAAAAAAATATGTTGAACGGAATCGAACTTGATACTAGAAATATTTAAGTCAATACTTAAATTACAATCAAATCCAACAGATCAAATACCAAAAAAATTAGTTGTTATATCACAAGATATATAATGATATACAAAATTGTAAAAACGATTCCTACCATATTTTGTAATAAAAAGTTTTTGCTGTATGGAGTTGAAAATTATATATTCAATTATTATTTCAAATAGTAAAATTCAAAATCAATGGCGTAAGATGTGAGCACTCGATGTTCCGAATAGCAGAGAAATATTTCAAGTGAAATCATGTAAAAATGTTCCCCGGCTCCGTCGCACATTCACACACGAGGGTTTCCGATAAGACAAAGTCGGCCCAATCGCGACCAGTGACGCCGATCTCTCGATCCTGGCAAAATTCAAAGGGAGAGCCGGCCCCTCCTCGACATCCGTTGGTGCACATGTATTGGGCCCTCGAGTGCCGAGGCCAAAAAAAAAAAAAAAAAATAAAACAAAAACAAACAAAAAAAAAACCCGCCAACATTGGTCTTAGCGCAGCCGATTTTTTACTTTGACCATTCTGCTTTATACATAATATTTACATTTACATATATAAACATTTTTTGATAATTCATTTATATGAAATACGTTAGTTAATAATTTATCTTATCTCCTATCATTACAATCAATAATTGATTATACAACGATCAACGAATTAAATATGAAACTTTAAATTGAAAAGTCTAAATTAAATGAACAATCATTTGGCAGTCAAAAAAGGTTTAAATGCCTTTCTATTTTTGGTAAGAATGTCTTTCATAATGTACGCTTTCGTAATATATGAATAAAAAATATAAGAAAATTTAAACGACAGAGCAAAAATGATAAAAATTAATATTTTTGAATAATACAATTTGCATACGATGATATATATATAAAAAAAAAAAAAAAAAAATACTTGATGGTTATAAAGAATTAATTTGGTTAAATAAAGTTAATTTCATGCTTAATAAACATTATAATGTTAGTATCGAAACTGTAGAATTGAATTTTTCAGAATATTTAATCGCTCGATACAAAAATAGTATAACCTATTCAGATAAAAATTTTTTCCACAAGTTTGTCTTATGATAATCGTAATGTTTACGTTAAAAGTATAGATATAAAAAATTACAGGATAAAATATTTATTAGACATTCTATAGTTAATGTCTTTCAAATGACTATGACTTTAATTACATGATTATTGATTGCTTCGCTAAATAAACGTTAGAATTTACTATTCGATTGAAACTAATTGAAAACATACATTTAATTATATTTACTCAAATTCTTAAATGTAATTATTGAAGTTAGTAAAATGTTTCAGAATATAAGGACTAAACTATTTGGAAGTAATTTACGACTACACAAGCAATTCTATATGAATTATACTTTGCTAGAAGATTGATTCTTTTTTTTTATTTATTTATTTATTTTTTTTTTTTATTTGATAAATTAAATATGTACCGAAGCACTTTCTCACTGACGTTAATTACAATCTTTGACTGTCAAGACTTATTTACATAGTCGAAAACATTCCAACTAATGTACTTGTCTTTCTTCGCTGAACAAACTTACAGAAATTTAAAGATATTAAGAAATTAAATTTAATAATATTATATGTCATTTATATATTATATACACAATGTGTATCATTGCATATTTTATATAAAATAATTGGATTGATTTATATTGAATATATATTCTTTAAATTATTCTTAAAAATATATTTAAACTGGTTTTCTTTAAAGACAATTCTTCTTTACTTTATTACTTTATTGCATTTAATATTTATGTATTATATTTATGGTATATTATTATTATGTTATTTATTATAAATGTATAGCGTTATTTGCTAGGGATAATATAAAAATATTTTGCCTCGCTTCAAGCGAATATGTTTATTTAGTTCAACAAATTTTAAAATGAATGTTTTAGTCCGTGCGTCCGTGCGTATGTGTGGGTAGGTGGGTAGGTGGGTGAGTGTACGTGCAAGATTATTTTATTCGTATTATGACTACTCAATGGAACCTTGACTTTTACTTTCGTTATAAAAACTTAATCGATATCTATAAAAATAAAAATATTTTTTTTTAATAAATACTATTAATAAAATTTTTTTAATGAAATATATTTCAAAATTATTATAATTTAAAGTAAATTTCTTTAAAGATAAAGTTACATTTAGCAAATATTCCATTAAAAAATGTATAACATTTATTGACTATACTAAGTGCTAACAAGTAATAAATAATTGTTTGATAAGATTCTTAAAATCCTTAAATATTTTCCTCTTGTTAAATAAAATGAATGAGAATCAATTTTTGCAATCATAATCCTATTAATGCTTATGTATTATATAGATATGAAGAATGAATAGTAATATCTGAATTAAAATTTTGATAACTGCTTAATTTAAAATTACCAACAATAAATTTTTTTTTTTAAATCTTGAATCTCTTATGCAACCGCAGGCTAAAATCCATAATATAGTTTCTGCTTAAGTATGCTTCGATATCATATAACAAAAGAATTTACAACCATATATTTCACGACTTTAAAAGATTTTCAAAAAGCAAAAAAGCATCGGTAAAATGAGCGATGGTAAAATTTCTTCGCGTCGCTAAACCCCATGAAAGAGAGGCCTTTCGCATATTCCTTTATTGCGTTTGCACGAATGCAGAAGTAATATTGCACTTGGATTTGATACAATAGAAATTTTTGTACTAAAAGCAAATGCAAGTCGTTAAGGGGGCCACTGTAGCATCAAAGTTACGGTAAAGCAGGAGAAGAAGACCAAACATATATAAAATATGCTTCTATAGCGAATGAAAAAGTATATGCACACTATAACGATTCTTGAGACTAAAATGTCAGACAGTCGCTGCTCTTATGAGACGACGGAAAACTCGCTAAGCTTAGTTTTGCGCACAGATGCACAATTAAATGCACACTAAAGTTTCTTCTACTCTTTCTCCCTCCTCTTCCTATTCACTGCCATCTCTCATTCTCACTTCTCAGCTTTCGCCCTTTCTGCTTTACTTTCGCCCTTTCTTCCTCTTTTCCTCATACTTTGCTTTGTTACCCTTAGCTCAAGCAACTATTGTTTCCTCAAACTGAATAAATGATTTTTTCATTCTACAATCGTTATATCGAGACCTATAAAATACATACGTTCTGTTACGTATTTAGAATTGATATTTGAAAGCATATAAAATTATATTTCATTATCATTTTCAATTTATGAAAAAATAGTTTTATTTCAATATAGAGCATATAAGTTTAATCAAGTAAATACAAATAACAGACGATTTGATATTGAAATTTTGAAATAAAAAAAAAATTTGTGAGAGATACAACATTAAATTGCATGCTAAATAAATTTTTTCGTTTTTCACATCATCAAAATTAACGCGTTTATCTTATTTTGTAATATATAATACAATAAATATAACAATAATAATTAATATAATCATTGCCTTTAAAAAATAATCTAAAAATGTATTAAAAATAATATTAAATACTAAAATATATTTGTAAGAAAATTACTGGATTTTTTGTGGTAAAAAATCATATTAAGAACTAACTTATTTAAGTTACATCTTATAATATAATATGAATGTTGTAGTACTTGCCATTAATTAGAATTGTGAATTTCAAGATAAATTTTGATTACCTCAGATTCTTATTCTATTAACAACTTTATTATGTAATATTGTTGTGTACAAGCTTTAATGTTCCATTATCTTTCAGAAATAAAAATATTTTTCTATTTATTCATAATCACGTGGATATGTAAGATAAAATATGATAACGGCTTTTAATTGTCATTAACTCATCTTCATCAATTAAATAATAAACGTTATAATAACGTATATGGTATTATATTATATGTTATATTATTATTTTATAAAATTTTGTTGTGGTGAATTGATAGTAAAATTGTGATAAACAATAATTCATCGAATATCAATAAATACATTTAAATTATCCAAGTAAATTATAAAAAGTATTGGAGGAAGCTATTAACATTAATCCATTGATATTAATAAAAATTTATAATACAATATTCATTCGCTTACTGTGAAGATTAGTAATGAATTTAAGATTTACAATTTCAGGTATTCAATCTAAATGGAGAAATTAAAAAACCAAATTGTCTTTGCACAAATTAATATGTAATTTGTATTATCTCAATAATATTTTTCGGGCTATCAACGTTTTTATTAACATCAACGGAGAGTTTTCACGAAATTTACTTACAATTTTTATTTACACTTATTTAATTTATTTTTATGTAAATTAAAAAGTAATGAATATTAAAATTATTAATTCATTAAATGACGGCTTCTCCAAGCATGGAATATTTTATTAAGTTGTATATACAATCGTTAGAAAGAATATTCTTTCTTGAAAAATTGTATTTCTTGAGAAATCGGTAAGAGTATTGAAATATTTTTGCAAATAAAGTGTTTCAGTCAAATTCACATTATTAAAGTTGAATTATACAATTCCAGTTAAAGCAGTTAAGATGTGAAATTTTATTCATTAAATTTTAGTGATAAACATTATACAATTGTAAAAATCAAAATTATAATACACATACGTGTACGTGCGAGTGTACCTGTTATTTTAATAACGGCGTGAAATAATTAATTCGTACATCGTCTACAAATATAAAAGGATTTTTTATATAATATTGATGTTCTTGTTTTATTCATTTTTATCGTAACTTGAGGCGTAGGATGTAATGATGAAAATGTTGTTAAACAAACATCAATGATAAATTATTAAAACTTGATTCACATTGAAGTCAGTGCTAATACGACGTTTATACGAATATTTTAAATAAAAACTTTCTGTTTATGCACGTTAATGTAAATGGTTATGTCAAAATGTCAAGTAATAAATATATCATCGAACGATTGTTTAATAGAAATTCTTATCATACTTATTTATATTACTTAACTATTTTGAATTATTTTTAATGATATTATTACATTTTGTCCCATGCTTTCTAAATGCAAGCTACAAGTTCATATTTGAACTATACTGCAATTACGTTTAACCTATTGTTTATTTCATAATTGAAAGGATTAAATAACTTATTTTACTTTCATAATATCAATAAATTAGTGGTAAAGCCTTTCCAGCACAAAGATAATTCGTGCCCTTATTAAAAAAAAAATTAAGTCGATAATGTGCTCAAGATATTTTCTAAATATATCTTGTGAATTGTATTTCAAGAAGTTAAAAAAAATTCTCACAAATGTTCGTTGGCATAACACATTAAAATTTATGTGAGCATTTCAGTCGTTTTAAATTCATATCCTCAATAAAATCTGCAGTCAAGAGGTGCAGATTTGAAGCAAGTGAATGACGTATATAGCAAATCGCTTAACTGTAGAGGATCATTTTGCTGTTTATAAAGAAGAAAAATCTCTACGTGTACAATGGAAAATCATGAAAACTCGAGAGGATGAATAAATTGTTTGTATTCGAAAGCGAGTAGGATATTTTTTTTATTTTTTTTTTTTTTTTTTTTAAATCATCCAAGGTTAGTTAGCTGAGGAATTTTCGAGGAACGGAAAAACCATTTGTAATTGTAACCTCATAGCGATCTAGATTCGTTATCTTGTTGAGTTTATTTTATATCTGACAATGGCTATATCCGCTGATGTAAATAACCTTAACGATTAAAAATATTGAAAAGTAAATTGAAGATAAATCGACAAGGAAGATTTTTAACCGAGATAATAATTTTTATTTTAGTACCACAATTTCAAGGAATTCTTTCACATTTATGTATTTATTAAACAACGTATTTAATAAACATAGTACGATATTAACGAAAACCATAATTTGAATAATAAAGAAAATTATTCATTCAAACTGTCAAGATCCGAGCTTTCAAACTATACGGTAAAAAGTTGAATAATGTTTAAAAATGTATTAGAGCATTGTGACATAAATTCGTAAGGGCTAGAGGAACGAATACTCTATTCGCTATTCAGTTTAACTAGAACGAATAATAAATAGCGAAGGCATGTATAGATCCTAATGCCTTGGAGAGTTAGCAATCGTATGGATCAAATTCATTGGGTCCCCGTGGAACAGCGTGTAACCATAATGAGAAGAAGCAAATAGTAGGGCAAAACTATTAATACCAACAATATAAATGGTAAAATTAAATAAATTTCTTATGAGAAATTAAAAAACCAAAAGAATGTGACGTGAAGGGTGATGGGAGTCGAGCGGGTGTAAGAGGGGATGGGGTGGGCTGCTCCCTGATTTTATACCCCGATTGGCAGCGTTCGCAGCCCGGCGGCCGCCT
>NW_011948429.1:5270081-5272956 GCF_000503995.2 Ceratosolen solmsi marchali
GGGGGGGGGGGGGGGGGGGGGGGGGGGGGGGGGGGGGGGGGGGGGGGGGGGGGGGGGAGAAGAAGACCAGACAAACGTCAATAAGCAAGACAAATTGCATAATTGTTGTAAGGGTGAATAGAGAAAACCCCAATAAGGTATAGGCAATGACGCTCTGGGAATACGAAAAATATTGAACATGTTCGACAGTCTGATGCAATATTAAAATTTTTTATGATCAATTGTCAGGCTTTATAACTCATTTATATCTGTTAGCTAATAATTCAAATATAATCGAATGGACATTATGATTATTTTTAATTATTATTGAAATATATAACTATCTAATGGCAACATTAATTACTATTTCTTATTCTTTACAATTTTTATCAATTTGATATTGTTAAATGGTTAAGAATATTTTTATAAGTGATTCGTTGTTAAAGTAAATGCAAAGTGTATTTTAACAATATTGTACATGTAATCAGAAAATCTCAAAGAAATTAATTTCATACATTTAGTGAATAATAGAATATTTAAAAATTTTGAGCCGAGAGAATAATTAGCAATTTCTTATATAATTTCACAATGATACTACTACGTACTTCATTCTTTTTCATAATAATTTTAATAAAATTACATTATCCTTATTATAACTATTATTATGATTATGATGATGATGATTATTATTATTATTACTATTACTATTATTATTATTATAAAATTAAAATATTGTGTAAGAAAGCATGAAAAATTCTTTGCTAAAACATATTATGAATTAAATAATACGTAACTGATAAGAAAAAATTCAACGATTAAATTTACTAAATACTAGATAAATAGTACATAAAATTTATTAACCTATTTTAAGTTTTTGACAGTATTACGTGAAAAACCTCCATTTATATTTATTTGTTGAATAATGTCTACTTTGATTGTACATATTACTATTATTTTCGAAATATGCCATTTATTTTCAATTTAATTTTAATACAATATAATTCGGAATAAATTTAATAAATATTTTGAAACTGTAACACTTGCTCTCTTTCTCTCTGTCTCTCTCACTGCAGTAAAATTTGAAGAAGAAAAAATTCACAAGTGATTATTGATTATTAAATAGCTGATGATTGTTAATTAAACGTTAAAAACAAATAATCTTCGACATAATATAAACCTAATAAAGCTGAGAACACGTATCTTCTGGTACGCTGCATTATAATAAATAATAAAATAATAAAATGTAATCAATTTCAAAATTTCCGTTATTCTAGTTTATTATATTGCTATAGAACAGAGAGTATGTAATAAGAAAAAAAAATCAACAGTATATTACTAGAAGATATGATATGTTTAATAATATTGATTTACGGTATTCAATAATGTAGCAAGTGTACAGCAAGAAAAAATCTTGATGTCAGTATGAGATTGAATAATCATTATTATTTACTTCATTCAAGTTATTAAATTGTTTAATGATACAATAATGTTCTTTTATATCATTACTGATTGCTCAGTATTTAGTTATTGATTAGGTCATTCTAAATATATAATTTAATATATATATATATATATATATATATATAAAACAATTTGAAAATATTGAAAAACAATTTTTTAGCTTATATAATAGTTTTACCTTAGCATTCACTACCGACATTCAACAAAAATCAACAATAATGCTCTCTCTATGTGCGTACGTGCGTGCGTACGTGTGTGTATGGATGGGCAACAAAAAGAGATAAATAAATGAAAAATAAACCTCCCGATATATTATTGTCGATTCTATTCTGGTATGACGTTCCTCTAAATTTAGACACGGGACATATTATCAGTACTAATTTTATTGTCGAATATACGCTGGTAATTCGAAGGTCCACTATTCGCTTAGTTTGGCTTTGTAGAGGTGATTGGATTATGGATTGGGGGTTATTGGGCGAAGGAAGGAAGGAGGATGAGAATAATAAAGCGAAGGATCGCAAGGATTGCGTACGATTTCATTACCATCATGAAAAAGCGCGCGTTAAAGAGTGAGAGAGTGAGAGAGTGAGAGAGTGAGAGAGTGAGAGAGTGAGAGAGTGAGAGAGTGAGAGAGTGAGAGAGTGAGAGAGTGAGAGAGTGAGAGAGTGAGAGAGTGAGAGAGTGAGAGAGTGAGAGAGTGAGAGAGTGAGAGAGTGAGAGAGTGAGAGAGTGAGAGAGTGAGAGAGTGAGAGAGTGAGAGAGTGAGAGAGTGAGAGAGTGAGAGAGTGAGAGAGTGAGAGAGAGAGAGTGATAGAGAGGTTAAAGCGGTTGAGGAGGGCGAGGGATGAAAGGAGAAAGTAATAGCAGATGAGATGGGCAGGGTAAGGAAACGAACGGGGTAGGGTCGCAGGAGGCTCCCGAGGATCGACTCCCTCCTCAATGAGCGCGGGTAGCCTGCGAGAGCTAGGGGGTGGAAAACGAGGCTGGTGGGGTTTATGGGCCGAGGGGAGTTAGGTAGAGCGACTCGCGGTTCTACGGGGCGACGGGACCTGCGCGTCACCTCAGCCCGTGCGGCTATGCATACATGCACGTATGCTCGCATACACACACGTATAATAATACATGTGCGCGGAGCGCGAGGAGGCCGTCGCCGAGCTCGCACTAGCCACTGGTGCGCGGCTCAGTCGTTCGCGAGCACCGCGACGGTAACGCGCCCAACTCCGCGCACCGGACTCACGTGGCCCTCCCCCACCAAGTTCGCCCGCGCAGCTGTCAATGCCTCGGCCCTTATCGCGGATCGCGCGGATAAGCCGATCGCGCGGATGGAGCCGAGCCTCCCGTTGCTTTGAGGTTAGGTCGGCGAGTGCGCCGGGAGCGCGGCGAGGAGACCCTGAGGCCGTCGAGCGATATTTCAATATTGTTTACGTCGTTGGAG
>NW_011948429.1:5272966-5273350 GCF_000503995.2 Ceratosolen solmsi marchali
GCAGGGACGAGCGCAGTGCGAGAGCTCCGTCGGGCAAGATCGGGTTTCGCGCTCCGGACAATTTCAATTGTGATCGAAGGAGCGAAGCGCCGAAGCCCTTAGCAAAGTAGGGTGAAGCGAGGATCGGGAGAATGTCGCGCCTCTGGAAGCGATCGAACTAGCCCCTCGGCGTTCGTAATCTTCGGCCGCAGCCGCGGCAGCAAATCTAACGTACGTATAGCCTAGTACAACGAATGTAATTGGCTGTAAAGTCGAAGATAAGGTCGATCGTTTATTCTACTCCTCCCTCCTTATCACGCTTACAATCTCTCTCTCTCTCTCTCTCTCTCTCTCTCTCTCTCTCTCTCTCTCTCTCTTTCTCTTTTCCTCTCTTTCTCTCCACTC
>NW_011948429.1:5273360-5319037 GCF_000503995.2 Ceratosolen solmsi marchali
TCTCGCTCTCACACTCTCTCTCTCTCTCTCTCTCTCTCTCTCTCTCTCTCTCTCTCTCTCTCTCGTTCTTCTCCCCTCCTTCCCGCCACTCACTCACTCGCGCACTCTCGCTCTCTCCCACTATCGTCCGCTCAGCACGCCACCCACCAAACGCACCAACCGACACGCAAGTACACACGCACTCCCTCCTCTCTCTCTCTCTCTCTCTCTCTCTCTCTCTCTCTATCTATCTATCTATCTATCTATCTCTGTATCTCTCCTGCATTATTTTACTACTTTACTTCCTTGCTACTTTTATTTATCCGTACAATCCTCTATACTTCAACATGTCTGTTAAACCACTCTTCCTATCATTACCTCTCGCTTATACGTGATAAAAGGAAAAATTAACATAGATAATACTAGAGGATCATTAAGCCGTTTATCTCTGACGTCCTGGTAAGTCACTGGGTCAATTCTGACTCAATTTAGCTACGCGCGCACGCACGCACGCACGCACGCACGCACACGCAATCATACACAAGCACATATATTTATGCACTGGTGTAGTTATTCGACAAGTGCCTATATATATATATACGTGTGCGTGCGCGGGTGCGCGCGCGCGCGCGCGTGTATTTGATTTTGCTTTTGTTGCCTTAACCGATGCGATTTGAAGCTGCAACGCACATAAAGTATTTTTTAATTTCATTTTTTAAGATTCTGATTTTGCCGTACCTAGCATTATATATAAGTGACTACTTTAAGAAATCAAATCTTTATGGTTGAGTCAAGAATAAATGGCTTGCGCTTAAATAAGTAAATTTATTATTTAATCGTATGTTAGTAGGTTCATTAATGCGCGTATTAAGATATTAAACATTTGCAATGTTGCTTGAAGCAGCCAATGTAAAGTTTTGAATACAATAACTCACCATATTGCAAATATTTTAAAATAAATATTTCTATTTACGTATGATGAAATACGGTAAATTTTTCGAATAAGTTATTTTTATATTATGTTTCACGATTTTGTGAAGTGTATTTGTGAAATATATAAATAATACTTGCTTCTCATCGAATTAAGTTTTTTTTTTTTATAGAATAATTAATCTTAGATAATTTTTATGTAAAAAAGAAAGAAAAAAAAAAAAAAAAAAAAAAAAAAAATAATTAATTAACACAAAGAAAAGAAAACGTATGAAATCTATCATATAAAAATCACAAGTATCATTAGTTTTGTTGTATTTGTTATTGTTTGTTGCAAATTGGACGATAATTATATAAGAAATTTATCCGATCTTTCATATTGGCGTTAAAGGTAATTTAATATTACAAATATATTTTTTATTTTTACATTTTTTTATCACGATAATCAATTGCACTTACTTAATAATAAAGTACTTTAAGTAAAGCTATTAATGTATATTTATGTTAAGTTGTTATCGATGAAATGAAAAATTGCATAAATCCAAAGAATGAACAAACAACTATTTTCGATTGAGGTTATTTCTAATATAAGCGCTTATTCTTTATTAAAGTATATTTGATTTTTCAAAAGCTGATCAATTTCTTTCTTATACGCATCTAACCACCCTTATGGTATTATTTTATTTAGACACGATGAATTATCTGATACGTAGGAATGCCAAACTTTTAATAAACATCGAACTGAAACTGAATAGTTTCAGAAATTTATTATTCCTACAGAAAATTGACCAATAAATACTGAGTGATAATACTGACGTTTGAGGGATTTTGATTTAAAAATTATTATTATATGCTAACAGAAATTATTATCATCAAGCAACATGTATGCGTAATGAAGCGCAGTAGTTGTATCGAGAGAAAAATGCTAGCTTAGCAAACTAGAAAAAAAGTCATAATAACCAAGTCCATAAATACCTAAATAAATTCTATGATTTCAGTTGTGCACATACGTATTGATCGGTTGGATTGTAAATAAACAAACTTATCGATGTCATCTGCCGATATTTGAGAAAATAACTTCTGCAAGCAATACAGCACTATCAAATAACATCTTACTCCCGATTTATCAGATTATACATCACATGTAGATGATCGATCGGTTAAATATTTCTATTTATTTTGACTATTTATACTAAATAATATATCCTTAATAACGAAAAGAATTTAATAAGCAATCTTACAATTTGGTAGTGTTTACAATAATTTGTAATACTTATATTTACATATATTTAATTCAATAATATACAATTAATATAATTGTAATAATAAAAATATATATAATTATTATTATAAATTACATTTCAGTATAATTTACAAAGGCATTAACACGTACGTAGAAAGTTTGTGTACTTTATAAAATGAAAAACGTCTTGGTAAATTAAAGATTTCGTTATGATCAGTTTTCACTAATCACTATAAATCTTTCTTTTATTTTTTTTTTTTTTTTTTTTTTTTTTTTTTTTTTCTATTAAAATATAATCATTTATTATTAATTGCGCATTTTCGGTGAAATAAAGTTAATGATACTCTTTATATTATAGAATAGAAATACAAAATATGTGGTTTGTACGATACAATTTTTATATGATGTACGCTAACTGACACTAAATATACACTTTCATGAATTTTGTAAAATCAATAATAAAAGGTCTATTTGTGATTAAATTAATGTATAATTTTTATTTCATTAACAGTTAAAAAAGAAAATAGATATGACACTCCAATACTCCAATATATAGTCTTATGTATAATTGATTAAAATTCCTCTTTAGACTTTCTAACGGACTATGATCATTGATACGCACTTAATATACGAAATTAGAACATAATAAATCTCTCCTCCCCCAAAAACAAACAAACAAACGGATATTAAGACTCTTAGATAACGTTAAAAATACAATAAATATTATGACGAAGTGAATAAATAATGAGAATTATAATGAGAAGTTTCATATTCATATTTAATGAAATTATAGGAATAAAAAACAATAGAAAAAATTAAATATGAATAAGAATATGTTATATGTAAAATAATAATTTACTACAAACTTGTAAAATTTTAACAATAAAGATTTTTCTTAAAATAAATAGGCCAAAATATCATTTTTTTTTTTTTTTATAGAATTGCATGTTTTCAAACTTTCTTAGCGCTAAAAAATAATGTCGGATTATATTTAATCTTCATTTCATTACATCAATATTATTATTATTAACTATTAATTTACTATTTACTCATATTATTTTGCCTACAAGAATTTACAATGTGCTATTTAAATGTGAATGTCGTCAGTATTCATATTTGTAATCATGACTGAAAATAAAATATGATGATCAATCAGTTGTAATTATCAAATAAATATTTTGAAATTTCATATAATCTTGTTTGTAATTATTTTTACTAACTTTTTTTATTATGTTAGTTTATATTTAGATTGTTTTCTCTTATGTCACTTTACATTTTTATATTTAGATATTTTTAAAATTATTTATAACTATTGTATATAATATTTGTCAGTATAGAATATAGATTTTTACATAACGTTTAAAGTAAAAAAAAATGTGAAAAATGGTACGCGATTACATTTAAAATGTTTTTAACAAAATATTTTTGTCAGATTTAAAAAATTTTCATCGAACCTTACATATTTCTAAATTCTTTATATATGTGTGTGTGTGTGCGTGTGTGTGTGTGTGTGCGCGCGCGCTTGTACTTTAATACTGAAGATTTGAATAAACTTAAATCTTATTTTCATTTAAAGTAGATCGTTTTTTATTTGTAATAGTAGAAGAATATTTTCATTAGATATTTGGTAGTTAAAAATGAAAATTTTTTTAAGTTTAATAATATTCGATGTTCTTATTGATTTTAATGTTTTTACTTACTATTTTCTTAAAGTTTTCTTCGTAGTTACCCTTTTAATTTTTTTTTTCAATTATTTTAGAATGTTCGTTTACTTATTAAGTTGAAATTACGACTACCTTAAGCGTTTAGTCAAATTATCGAATTTATTGTTTAGTATTATAATTATTTATTGTTTTCTTTTAAGCAAGTGACTGTATCCGTCTTTTATTTATATAATCAAACAGATTATTTAATTTATTTTTTTCGAGAAAAAGTTATGGATATTTTGTTTTCTATCGTGTTATAGACAACAAACGCTATATTTAAAATGACAACAAAATGAATACAGTTTTTGAATATTCAAAGTTCAATTTATCAATATTTACAATAGAAATCATGCTGTATGTTATATTTTTATCCGAACGTCTATAGTTTTTTTTTTTTTTTTTTTTTTTTTTTAAATTTTTTACCTTTTGAATGCATAAGAAATCTCAACGTCACCAAGCCTAAACGCCAGAAACAAAACTCTCGGGTAGAATTTCATTTAACATTTATTTAAATTATTCATACATTTAGCTATAACTTGCATATTGTATCAAAATAGTGCATATATCATTTTTATTAGAATTGATGGACTTTAAGTTTCATATTTTATCATATTTGATTTTATAAAAGCATTTGAACAAAGCACTATTGATTACCCTTATCATTACAAAAATCTTTTTTTTTTTATTAAATAAAAAATATTTTATTTCAACGTTGATTGTTATTACAGATTTCTAAATGTACTTTATACTAAAAAGAATATACGAAAATAAAGTTTTTAAAAAATCTATATTTATATATCATAGGACATTGGAAACTTACCGTTATTTGCATTACATATGTGTGCATGCACATAGGTATGAATATATGCGCTTGTGTAGATAAATATTGATTAAAGGGAATAAATGTATACTTCATCATCATATCACGACAATTCATACTATCAAAGATAATAGAGCAACATCCTTCCATTACAAAAGTTCTTATTATCTTAAAGATATATTATGAAACTCATTTTATTTATTAATATTGTATTACATTTTGTAACCCTTGTTGACAAAAGAGAATAATACAGTTTTATATGTGTTTATTATAATGCTAAATATTTATGAAAGTAGCAAAATAATAGACATTTATATTTATGAAAATTTAACCTTGACCCCATAATAATTATATTTGAACTTTGAAAATCCTGACATCGAATAAAGAAAAGCCATCGAACAATGTTTCAAACAAACATCAATTTATAGTCAAACACTTTTTATTTACAGAAAAACGTGGATGAGAATACAAAAATGATGATCGATTGTCAACAGTAAAATTTACAATAATCGCCCTTTCAATGATTTTATGTGTAAAAAGATGTGTACATAAGGCAATACATTGTTTACAAATGACAGATTCCAATATCGTTTGCCTTCTTGTTAATCACGAATACAAAATAGAATCAGCATTTACAGTATTTGATAATTTTTTTAAAATTTGATGTAGCACATGAATATTTATTCAAAATTTCTGAAAATTATCGACATTTTTTCGTATCTTTAAATCAGTCGTATTAAAGTAGTTGTACAAGGTTTTTATAACGGTTACTTAGAATATTACACAATCTATCCGAACAATACATAAGTATTATTTTTATTTTAATAATTACTCTGGCATTACTCAACATTGTGCATTTCATAATTTTACTATTGTACTGCAGATATATTTGTATACTAATTATATTTTATATGATTTTAAAACAAAAATATAAATGAAAATTAGTTGCGTCGAGCGAGCGTGACACTGAAAAATTATAATTATTACTATTTATCTTAGTTGGATGAGTAACTTTTTGCAAAATAAATTTTATTTAATAATCTTGATTTTGATATAGTATATAGTATTATAATTTTTTTAATATATATATATATATATATTTCGTCATTTTTTTTTTTAATGACAAATATTTTTTATAATAATACTCAAATTCTTAGTGATACTTTTTTAATAATCATAATGAAATGACAAATTAACATCTAATATTTGTGTACATCAAATTCAATCATAAAAATAAGAAAAACAAACTAAATAAGCATTAAAACTGTTAAAATACCAAAAATTTATGTGGATAATTTGTTTTTGTAAATTTCATAAAAAATTTTAGTCGTTTTTTAAAAAAATTCCATTGTAGTGACATTTCATTTTTTTATCAATTTGAATAATTAACAATTTACTATAAATAAAATAATGTTTAATTTATTAAAAAACAATATATAGTATTGAAAGAATACCACATGGAAATGTAAAAAATACGTGGAATATGAGGAAATAAAAATTATTATAAAATTTTCACTCTTTCAACTTTGAAATACTAATAAATTTATTATTTACATTAAGATAATTAATTCCATTAACAAATGAATTTAAAAAGTGTAATATACAATATATTTTCAAGAAATCATAATAAAATGTTTAAATATGTTCCAAAAATAAAAAAGTTTTATTTTATGCCTCGATTGCCCAAATAAATACTAAAATAATATGTATAAAATATATTCCGCCTTATGTTAATTAGATAAAATTATTAGAACAATGATCAATCAGAAAAAACATGATTTTTACACGAATTATGCAGTTTATTATGTAATACTTACATTATTAGAACAATGGTAGACAATTATCTTTAGAGCTGTTCTTACTTTTATATCAATTACTTTATCTGATTGAGAAAATAATTTTTTACAATTATAAAGAAAAATATTAACAATATGAAATCAGAATTATTATTATCTATTTGAATAAATAAACCTAGGACATTTAAATTGTAATCTACATATATATATATATATATATATATATATATATATACACACAAGTAACTATTATTGTAATTAAATTGATTTAATGGTATCTAAAAGTTTATATTGCAACATATTGTGATTGTTATTCAAAGAAAATTAAGTCATTTTACATTTTTAATATTTTTACTGTAATGTGGAAGAATCGCTAAACAAAATTTTCGATTGTCGTCACTCCGATACAGTCGTGTCTACTCGTGTCTCGAACAATCTACAAAAAAAAAATCTGTCGGTTTTCCTCAAAAGGACACTTGTCAAAAGTGGCAAGTGTGTCCTAAATACGTAAAGGAAGGAAAATGAATCCGCCTCAAGGTTATCTTCAATGTACGTTAACTTTAATTACAATGATTTATTTTCTAATATATCTAATACAACCAAAATCTCTTTTTCTATCTTTGCAATAAATTATTTATAATGTAATTGTAATTAAATTCTATAAATTTAATTTCACTTTAACATTTTTTAAATGTTATTCTTATTAAAAACTAATGATTTTTAAATTATATTAAGAATAATTTATTGATAAAAATATAAATTTGAATTTGATAATTCTAATTTTCAATTTAGCAGTTCGGCAACTGTAAGGTTACAAAATTACTACATCGAATCATTATTAACGTAGCCATTTTTTAATTTTATATGTACGAAAATATGGGCGCGCGTGCGGGCTTGCATGCACGTATACACTTTTATTAATAAATGTAAATTTATTACAATTCTACAAGAAAATTTAATATACCTAATTTTTATTGGCATATTTAAGATTTTTTAAATATTTAAATACTATTTTAGTTTAAATATTTAAACTAAACTCTTTCAATCTCTATAACTATTTGTATTAAAAATGAATGATGCCTTTTGTTGAAAATATTCACTTAATTGATAAATTACACATTTATCAATATTAATAAGTGGAATAAAATAATTTGATTTTTTTAACTATTATATACGAATGTATGATAAAAATTGAAAAAGATCAAAATGTATAGATAGGAAAAATTTTATAATTATATATCTTCCGTGAAAATATAATAAAAATAATGTAGTAAAACAATTATATATTATTTTATTTAGTTTTTAATATTTTGAGAAACTTTAATTTTTAAAAAAGTCGTTTCTTTTAATTATTCTATATTATTTTTTTATTAAAATTTTGCGTTTTTAAGCAATATGAAAAGTCAAAATACTTGTATTATCCTTTATCAGTCACTTTACTTTTTTCTTTAGCTTTTAAATCTATAATGAAAATACGACAATATGTAGTCAATTCAAACTAAATTTTTTAATATTAATTATAATAATATTTAATATTTCTAAATTCATATTAGAAATTTAATAAACGTCATATTAAAAATGAAACAGCATTACTTGATTTCATTCGGTATTTAATTTATCAAGAACGTATTATTAAGATTACATATTTCTTATTTCTATACAGATATCTTGTTATATTTAAAGAAAATATGCTTTAATAAATCCAAAAAATCTTACTAATTTCCTATTATCTATGTTATACAATTCGAAAGTAAACAAATGTATAAATTTTGAATTTTTCCATTATTAAATATTTTCTATTATTAATACACTCATGTTCTTATTGTATTTTTATTGTATATAAAAATTATATAAATTATTACTTTCATAATTTCGATAGCTTATACCGATTCTTATATAAACTTGTAATTTATTTTATATTATATTTCAAATTATACTTCTCCAATTATAGATCAGTCTATTTATATCTAAATATATACATTGAACCACTAAAGTCATATTTACGTTAATTTTCATTAATACATACATCTGTATTCCTTTAAATATTATAAAGATATATATATATATATATATATATATAACAAATCGAAATCAAGTAATATTTAATAAGACATTTGAACAAAAATTGACATCGTTATAATTAATACTTAAAATAGCTTATAAGAACATTTAATAAATTTCTCTATTTAAAGTAAAAATTGTATTTTCAATTTGTTTTATAAAAATATTTATGAGCAGATGTATGGGTAAAATATTATGTTTTATATAGTAGTTGCTCTTATTGTTTATCGATATATTTATAAATACGCGTATATAACACTAATCTTCAGGAATTGAGGATATAAATTTTCACGAACTTTTGTGTTAAGAATTTGTACCCTCAAGCATTTTATTAAGACGTGATAAAGCGAAAAATATTTTGTAGATGAATTTTCAAGTATAACGTAGAATATAAGTGACGGCTTTGGTTGTCCAATTTCCTTAAGTTAAATTTACGTATACCATCGCTACATTAAATAGAAAATACTTATATTATGTTAGATGATGGATGAGCTTTTTTATAAAGTACTGAACGATTTAAACATAAATTATAACTTTTATAAATATTTAATTTCACATTAGTTATGTAAAATTATAGAATTATTTTAGAATACAGTGAGCCTAACAAAAATATAAGCAATTATAATCACTATGATATGTTGCCACTTATTAGAGAATAACGATATTAAGTTATTATGTGGCTATTACTGCAATCTCATGCTAGAAAAATATACATACGTATGTAAATGACAAAATAATATATAGTTATTTTGGAATAATTGGCATACTATATTATGTAAATATAATATTATATATTTTAGAATTTCATCTCTGATTCTAATTCAATAATCAATCTAATTCAATGATTGCTTTGGTGATAACTTCGAGCCATCCGACTAAAGACAAGACAATTATTATATTGATTATTGAATATTTCATTGATATATATGTTCAATTAACTCATATGGATAATATTTATTTCTACATTGATATGTAATATTTTCAAAAATATATTTTATAGATATAAATTATGATTAAAAGTATTTGCATTACTTAAAGGAATAATTTTCGAAGTCTTTTGATTATGTTGAAAAATGTTAGTTTCTTATTAATAAATAAGCATAAAACATGAAAAATGAATCATTAAAAATTATAGTTCAATTAACGACAATGAAAATCCACAATTTAAGTTATTAAATGTTTTTTTTTATTAATAATATTATTTTCAACATTAAAATTGGAATAAAAATTATTTATAAGTAATATATAACATGTTATACAAAAACAGATTTTTTATATTATTATAAACTATTATAATAATTTTAAGTGCTTATAAATTTTTGATCATATATGACAACAAATATTACGAACGGTAAAAATTATATTAGAATTTTAAATTTAGATTCCGCAAAAAATTTTCTTCTTCGTACATACTAGTTTGATTTTTAAAAATGTAAAAGCTTTGTACAAGTAACATTTTTAAATCAAATTTTATAGAACGTAAAAGTTTGTTGCAAATAAATTAGAACTCATAGAATTCCTTGCGTACTTAACAAAAATTTTCTCCTTTCCACTTTCTATACACATAGTTAATAAAATATAATCAAATATAATGGTGTACAGACTATGTATACAGACATATGTATTTGTTGTATAATGTTCTATTGAAACAATACGTAAGAATATTAATATAAATAAATATATATATATATATATATTTATACGAGAATTATGTGTCAAAATAAAGTTGGACTAACAGAGGCACATAAAAAAGATTAAATTAAATTCATTCTTAACTTCAATATTTAATTTTGAATTATTATTTTACGTTTCAGCGAGTCTTGATAAATTGTTTAAAATCAAATAATACAGAGATTATAGGAACGAATTTTTTTTATAAAGCAAAAATTATAGTGCAATACACATAAGAAATTGTATATAAAGTTAACAATTCGTTTAATTTAATTTTTGTTTCATAAGTCGCTATTTACGCATCTTTACTTTGACATACGATTCTTCTGTATATTTATCTTGCGTAAATGTTATCATTGCAGGATATGATCTTACATTTACATTAAAATAAAGATACATTGATTTCATAAAAGTCTGGAATTTATGAAAAGAGAAACTTTGATATTTGTAAAATAAATTAAATTTTTATTTTTAATACGGTAAATTCTACCAATAATTATGAATTTGTTATTGAACTACGGAATAATAAATCGATAGATATTAATTACGTCGAATGTTTGAATACTTTCAAAGATATATATTGCTAAATATAATATATGAGTATACAATCTATATGAGTTTAAAAGTTATGTGCTAGTTTCTGACATATTTTAAAGTTATTCCCCTATAATAATTAATTTTCACTATCTTCCATTATCATTACTGACATCATATTGCAAAAGATACTAGTGAGTATTTGTATCTACGAAACAAATGAATAAGTGCATATAATATAATACATTCCCGTCTAAAAGATTAATATAGAGATGTGAGAATATTACGGAGGAAAACCCTGAATTCATTTAAAAAGATGAAACAAATGTTGTAATTAGCCTGATTAGCTATAAGAGAAATAATAACAATCAAATCGAAGCTTCAATGTAAAAGGGATTCAGTGTAATTACCATAAGCACGTTACAACACGAACATTTACGAAGCCATCGTTGTTAACAAAGTACACTTACTAAATGTGTATAAATACTTCACAATACGAAAGTTTATAATCCTCTTAGCGTTATATATTCCACTCAATTGAATGTTAATAAAAACAAATAAGTTGTACCATTCAATGTTTAAATTTAATTTATGAATATAATAAATTTTGTATTATATATTCATTTATTAGACATTAAAAAATAAATTACATGGATTTATTATCATTTATATAAGCTAGTTGAGCTTATCTTATACACGAATGAGAGTTTAAATATATTCTTAGTATAATTTTGTAATTACAAAATGAATGTAAATTTTATCGAAGTATTTTTTGGAAAATACCGTACCGTCTTAAATTAAAATTATATTTAATTATTGTACTTACCCATAAAATGTTTAAATATTATTTCCATCTGAATTGATATTATCATTTGATTAATAATTAAAAGGATACTAATACTATATCATAAGTAAATATTTTTATCTTACTTGACAAAGATAATTACAACAAAAATAGAATTTGGAGAAAAAAAAAAGAATGAGTATGAGAGAGAGAGAGAGAGAGAGAGAGAGAGAGAGAGAGAGAGAGTAAAATAGGTAGAGAAAGCAAAAAATAGGAAATAGCAAAGAATTTGGCTTGTATAAGTTTTCAAATTATTTTTCCACAAAAAGTAACAACATTTTACAAATTTGAAATATTGAACTAACTCTAATGTACTATTAATGGTATATCATTTCTTATAATGATTAATTCTTAATTTACTGTAAGATGTAGATAAATTCAATTTGAATTTCAGATATTTGAATAGAATATTTTTTATTAAGTATATCTACAATTATTTCATATTAAAGAAAGTAATTAAAAATAATTAAAAAGAAATAATTAAGTTTTACAATAGAATTTTATATTATTTTAATGATCAATACTACTCAACATAAAGTACAATTTATTCGATAGATCTTTAATATATATGTTAATGCATATTTTCAAGTACTGAATATTGTAATTTAATTTTTTTTTAAAAATTTTTATTAGTTGACATAATTAAATGAAATTCCTTAAATGCATTAAATTACTCGATAAACCTCATAATTTTAAAGATTAAATAATTCGTTGCAATGAAAAAAGTTTATTTTAATTATGGGATTATTTAATAAAATAATTGTTTTGAAAATGAAAAACTAACAATTATAAATATTTATTAGTATCATATTTATTGTCGAATAATCTCTATCTATGTATTTATTGAATAAATCATCATTTAAGCACCAGTTAAATTTCTTAAATAGTTATGAACGATCGATAGTAGCGCAAAAATAGCATAAAAAATGATTAAATAAAATAAGTGTGCAATATAGCATATTTTAAGCAAATTAACATCTTATAAACATTGAGCTGTTTTAATTAACTGATCGACTGATCTTGAATTAGCATTTCACATTGACTGCATTTAGTGTCTATCATACAATAGTTTTCAAAAGAAATTTTTAATAAACTAGTTTAAACGAATTTATAGTGTACATTAAAATTGAAAATTTATAATAAATACAGGGTAAACTGTATTGATTGAGATGAGATTTTTCATATAATTCAATAAATCAGAAGTTTATTTACTTATATTTATAAGTTTACGATTAAATTATAAAGTATATTATAATATATTGATCATCAATGTTATTAATTATGGTATTTTATATTTATTCTATTGAAATATCGTTTATAAATTATATGCATTCAATGATGTATACGCTAAATATAATGCAACATTAGAAATTCAATGTTTTTTCAATGCATTTTCATATAAGTAAACTAATAATATCGATAGAATGTCTTTTTTTTTTCTAAATCAATAGATGCGAAAGAATTTAGTACAAAAATTTATTCTTCAGGAAAACAAAATGATATGATGAAAATATTAAATTAAATATAATCGAAAAGCTATTTTGCATTTAACATATAACTATACAATTTACACTATATAAAAATTTTTTTTTAATACATTTGTTTATGAAAAATATCTAATTATTAAGATAAAAATTTTCTGTCATCGGTGATTAAGTTAATAATAGTTAACGCTGATTTCAATAATCAATAGAATGCATAAAAATTCATCTGACTAAAAATAAAAGGATGATTGAAATGGATATCGATATTAAATCTTTTTTAATCAATATGACATTTTTTAAATATGGAGGTATTAATAATTTTATGTAATAACTTGGTGCGATCACAATTGCACGTTAAAATGATATTTTACTTGTTTTCTTCTAAGCTAATAAAGTACAAGTTGTTTAATGCATTAAATTTGACTAAATATATATAAGTGAATTATGAAATTGCATTTTTATTATGTATTTTATAATATTTTCATGATATTTTCGTCTGATGGACTAAGATTTCACAATAATTAATATTTATAATACTATAAATACGTAATAGTATCTTTCATATTAAAATGAAGTTTAGCTATAGCTTATCAGCATGGTTATTGAAGTAAATATAAAATCAAAAGCAGCTTTTCATTAATATATCATAATAATAAACTATAATAATTTATATTTTCATCAAAGTAGTTTCTTAATAATAATACAGCATGCAAATGTAATAGTATTAAATTCAAAATAATAAATGATGATAATTATTTTATAAAACTTCATATAACATAATAAAAGGAAAAAAAGTATATACGTATCGTTTAATTATTTATTGTAAAATATACAAATATTGCATGTATCATTATTATATTGAACCATAATAAATTACGATTTAATACACATGAAATAGAATTTGTATTTACATGAACAGTGATCACTTTCATCTTATTAAATATTGTACGATAAATTCATTCGTCAAATTTGTGCTATTTAACTTGTATCGGCGAGTTCTTGAGAGTGAAATTTTCATCCTTAAATTATGTTTGTTCTAGAAAGATATTTGTGTTCCGTTCCGACCATGAAAATAATTTTAAAGTAATATCAAATTATTTAAATAGCATGACTAAAAAAAAGAGCATATGTACGTAATATAGCAAAGTAAAATCATTTCGAGTTGAGAAATTTCGTTACATTACAATACAATCAAAAATTTTATTATATACAGATTATCTGTAGTTACACATCGGTTGACATGGTAAAGTTGTTCGTGCAATTCACATATCTTGTTTAAATTCATAAAACCAATAATACACACCACAGTGCACTCGACATATAAATCAGACTCCCATGATACTCTCTCTCTCTCTCTCTCTCTCTCTCTCTCTATATATATATATATATATATATATATATATATATATATATATATATATATATATATATATCTATCTCTCTATCTCACTGTGCATGTGTATCTTTATATGCGCATATACATGTAAGTATCCAGTAACATTAATTTATTGACTATATTCGATGGAATATCACTTTACAAATTACTGTTAATGGATATTAGTCACGATAAATTATATATTTTCTTTCGTCATTTAGTGAGTTACAGGTGTACTGCATTCTTAATTTAAATTTCATTATTCATGAATATTATAATAATAGATTTTTTTATAATAGAATTATTTGCAATAAGAGGGTTTATATTTTAATACATAAGTCTGTGTTGTTTAAAATAGAAATTCCTCGCAAGAACATTTATAACGAAGTTCACACTTAAAAACGCAATATTTTAAAATTTTTAACTTGTTTTGTTCTTGTAATGCTCTTTATATTTTTATATTCCTCTATACTAGCATTAAACTAGTTTTTTCACCTACATTTTATATTAGAAAACATTTTTATGTTCATCTATTCCAATGTTTGATCGTTTTAAAATTATAAATAACTATACTTAAAGTTATTAATAAAGAAACGTTGAAAGTAATTTTTGTCTATAATTTTCTTAACACGATAAAATATTTTATCGCAATAGAATATAAATAATTAAGGATTTAAACAGTTTTAACGGAAAAGCAACCTATAAACATAATTTAAATTATTAAATATATTATTAAATTAATTCTTAATGTTCAGATAATAGATTTATATTTGCTTTTGTCACGATATAATTGTGATCTATAAATTTATTTCAGAACAATTGTATTCAGAATATAATTTTTCTGGAAATACTGTTTCTGGAAATACTGTTTCTGGAAATATTGTTTCTGGAAATACTAGAATACACAATACATCAAATTTTGACACTTCTTTATAACAAAGTATATGTCTTGTTTTTTTTTTTTTTTTTCTTCATGAAAATATTTCATTCGTAATATGACTAATGACTTTATAAAATAAAATTAATTAAAGCTTAACAATATTATTTTAGGCCTACAAAAGAGTGAAAAGAAATTCTTAAAAACTAATTGCTAAAATGCTCAAAAAACCAGTACAATCTATTTTAGAAATATCAAAATTCAATTTATTTATTAAGATGAATTTATGTTTGTAAGATTGTTATACCCTGTTGAAAATGAAATATTTGAGTATTAAAATTATTTCTAATCGTATTTGCAGTGCAAATCCATAAATATATGGATAATTTCTGAAATAACTGTCGTCATACATACGCACGCGCGCGCGCACATATACATGACTCATTCTTTGGAAGATGTCACTGTTCTGATTTCTCGACGTGTGTGACATATTTTAAATATTGCGGAATTTTATCTCATAAGCGAGTTGCGGTTTCAAGTGTTATGTCATGCTTGCATACCTTTGTTCGCGTATGCGTGATGTGTGTGTATTTATGTTTATGTGCGAATGATAATCATATGACTTCCATCGTACATAAGCTAAATTTAACTATATTATGTGTATTCGTTGTTTTATCAATTTATTATATAACAAATTACAAGTACTTATTGCTTTATTGGATTAAGCGTATCATAATTTTAGATTTATTGCATATTCAATATTTTCGTACAATAAAAAATTAACCACTAATATTATTGCCAAACTTTATGATTATCAATAAAAACGTAATTTAAAATTTTAATAAAAACGTTTGCTTTAATGGATGGATAACCTATAAGTATTGTATTATTTGAATGTATTCGTTGCATTAGATTATTTGCATTACTCGTATGTAAATTTTGCATAATTTTCAATCACTGTTTTTTTAATTTTATTGATTCGGCGTTTTATTAATTGCTTCTTTACAAATGTAACATTATGATTTATAAAGTAATCCATCAAAATGTTTTATTATTGTATGGTAATCAAATTTGGATATCAAAAATTAATTTGTTTATTAATATCCTTCGAACATGTCGACTTGTATAACTCAATGGGGACGATAAAAATGAAAAATTTTTATAAGAAAATTAAAAAGCCAAATAACCAAATAACAAAATATAAATCTATCAATTTCTATGTGAAACAATTATGAATCGACGTTAGAAATTATTCATCGGTATTATATGTTACAATTATTATTATATGTTTCGTTATTGTTGTTGTTGTTGTTGTTGTTGTTATTATTATTATTATTATTATTATTATTATTATTATTATTATTATTATTATTATTATTATTATTATTATTATACATACAGTGTGAAAATTTCGAACATCATCAATTGACGAACGAAAACAATCAATCAATTGGAAGTCTTTCACTAAGTTAAGTTAAATTTTGAAATTCTTTTTGGCAATTGAATTTTAAAATTATATTGTATTCCAAATCGGCTTTCTGAAAAAAACATTGTATAACCATATTTAGACATTCTAATTTTCTAGGGTTAGGCGTTAAATATTGAATAATGTATTTAAATTTCTTTCAATCTTTGTAATATTTTTATTTGTAATTGAAAGAATTATATATTATGATCATGTTTTTAAAGATTTGTCTTTAATTTTATAAAGAATATAAATATATATATATATATAAATATATATATATATATATACAATTTATTATTATTAATATATATAATTAAGATAATTAATATATATACAATATATATATATATATATATATATATATATATATATACAATTGTTTATTTAGTTGTAATATAATTTCTATAGAGCACGTAAAGTTATTCTTATAAGATATTTGGTATCTAATTCTATTGGAAATAGTTAATAAGCCATGATTAAAAGTTTCGACGACAGTAAATACTAATGCCAATTTATATGTCGACTTTGAAAATTGTCTTTATTATACGGTTATTCAATATATTATTAAATATATATTAAAAACATATCGTATTACCTCTAATGATTTACTGCTTTATATAAGCGACGTTAAAATAGATTAAATCTAATTTCTGAAATTCTATAACGCAAGACATCATTTTACGAATGTTATGCATTAGTGGAATTGCATAAGATACAGAGGTATAATATACCATAAACTGTACTAAAACAATCTTTGATTTATTTAAGTAAATTCGTCTATACAAATAATATTTAATGTTAAATATCATTTTTATATTTTAATTGTCGCATCAATTAAAGCGCGAGTTTATTATAAATTTTATTTAAAAGTGTAAATTAAAACATATCAGATTAATACAGCCTTCAACAGAATTTATCAAGTTATTTTATTTGAATATACGAAACAATTAGTTCATAATTATATCGATTAATATTAAATTTATAACGGAAAGCAGTAATAACGAAGCTTTGTCAATATATTAAGAAACAGTCGCATCAGTTGCAAAATTCAATTCATTGTGTATTTTAAAATTAGCATAATGTGAAGTGGTGTACGAAAAAAGTGCAGAGTATTTATAAATTTAATCATTTATTGTTGTACACATATACAATATATATTCAATTAATATCTTTCTTTGAAGTCTCGTTGCATGCTTATATTGTATATAAATATCTTTTAGAATGAATATTCATCAAGATTACAGCTTCGTTGTTATTTAAGAGATAAATGGACAATAAATTAATTGTAGTTATATAATTATATTTGATTACACTTATTGAAGAAGTCGGCGTTACTTCAAATTTACCGATATATGCTATTATTATACTAATAATGAAATACTCAAGATGTTACTGAGCAATTACTTACAATTTCATTGAATTACTTACGATATTTTATTTTAGTAATTTCAAATAAAACGGCTCTTTACTTTGATATGGAATTGAGTTCTCATTGTTTTGTAGAGAATAAAATTAATGTCTGATTTGTCTTGACAAAGCGACGATCGCTGCATAAATTATTCATTACATAATGTCAACAGTTTTATTCAAAAGCTTTTTATAATATTCATTATAATATATTACACGCTCGTTTTTTATCAGCATAAGCTCTGTTAAATTAATGTTTTATGTTACAGGTGAGTTAAATAACCAATCGATTACTCTATTTTGTTGGCATGCAAGGTGAATACAAATATTTATATTTTGCATATTATGGCAAATTAAATAGCTTTATAAATAATTATTCATATATGATGAGTTACTATAATTTTCTTCAATGTAAAATTAAACGTATGTGGTATATTAATTAATTATATGGTATACAATATAAAACATATAATGTTTTGCATTTGTATACACCGAAGCATTTTTAGATGAAAAATATTTTGTTATTAAAATTATATATCAGCGAAAAACATAATCTTCACTTTTACTAATAGACTTTAATATTTATTTATGTTTTTAATTTAAATACTTTTACAATGTTGTTGGATAAGAGATATAAAATATAAAGGAATAAATATGAAAATAACATTGATAGATTCTTCATTACATTGGCGAATATCATTTTGCTATTTCTATTCATATTGTAAATTTCTATTATTAAAAAAATGTATAAATTATATTCAATTAGTCTAAAGCTAAATCATTATTGAAATTTCTCTGCTTAATTAGCAATATTATTCAGCACTTTTCTCCATATATAAATTTTATGTCTTAAAAGCAAGTGGATACTATGAAAATATCAATTTACCAATAACTAACAAACAATTAAAAGTAATATTTTCATATATAGCTTTAACTGTCTTGAGAATAATAAAATTAAACTATATACTTCTTTGGCATTTACTAATTTTTTTGGTTCATTTGATTTATCTAATATTTCAAAACTGTCTCGTGACATTAAAAATGTCTTTTTACGTATAAGTACAAATGAAATATGTAACATTAAAAGTAAATAATAACTTTAATTTTAATCGTTTAAAATATATAAAATATTTAGTTTGTTATATATTTAAAAAATACTTTATATAAAATACTTTATCAAAGCTAAAATTTAAATTTTCTACGTAAACTTTATTTTCTTGACATCATAATTTTTTAATAATATAGATTTTATTTAATAGAAATGTTGCTTATGTCGCGGAATACATTTTTCTCAAATTTTTATACATACATATGGGAAAGGAAAATTTTTTTGTCCCCATATTTTCAACTGTAAATACAAACTACATATCAATTTACTAGTCACAGTTAATATAAAAATATAAAAAAAAGTAACAAAATATTTAATCAACGTATTGTTAAAAGTAATTTTATCATTTTGTTACAAATGCTTTCTCTAAATTTTGTCTATCCTTATCAGTAAACACTGCATAAAAATAAATAATTGTAAAATTGAGTTTTTAAACTTTAAATAATTTCAATATGAATTATAAATTTTATCAGAGCTCTCGGGAAGATGTATGAAGAAATATTTTCGCGAATCCAAATACATTTCGTCATCATCATTAATGGATATATCGATTAATAACTTACATTAATTCAGAAAATTCTAGCGTTACATACAATGTCATCGTCGTAATAATTTGCAAAATTTCTTATATTATTATTAAATATGTAACTTGACATGGATAGTATTTCAAAGAAATTAATAATTTTCAAGCTTTTCACACTTTTTAATATGCTTGAATTATCGCAAAAGAAATATTAAGTAAAATGTATACAAAAATTTTTTTTATATATATATAATAACGCGACAGAATTATTATCATTTTAGAATAAATTAAGGATTTTACATAATAATGATCACATATTACAAAATTCAGCTTGATTTCTGTCATAACATCACATTAAGAATGTCATAAATTAATCCTGAAAATGTATGGAATATCGGTTTTCTTCGATCATAAAATTAATTATCACAGTATTACAACACTGAAAATAAAAAACAAGGCAATTACAACGAAATTTAATAATTGCATAAGAGAAATTTATTATTTGTGATAAATTTAGATTTTATTGAAAGATTTCGAATTCATTGCATCGATTGAAAATTGATCTAATTGTTCTACGGTACAAATTAAAAACATTCGAAACAATTAATGAATAATTGATGTGCATCATCTCCCTCCCCTCGCACCCTTGACTATTAAATTTAGCTGAGATGCGATTATCATCTCTTAGGAAGTAGAAAATATGAAGTGACAAAGATAAAAATACGTTGAGTGAGGTATAAAATGTGCTTGAAAGATGTTTACCTTAGCGGTTAGCGGTTTCAGAGACGTAATTACGAATAATAGAAAATCGGCACAACGGAAGTCTTATAAGATGCTTAGTCATGCTTAGTTGAAATTTTCATTATTCCTATGTTTCAATATAATTTTTTTCTGATTACTATGAAAAAAGTTTATGATAATGACAAGGAAATCTTTTAATTTTCCATGTGGTTTTCTTTTGTCTTTTTATTGTTTAATAGTCATAGATTATTCATTTGATACACGTCGCTCATTTAATTTTGCAATAAATTCATTTTGATTAATAATATCATGCAAATTAATTATGAAAACATTTACATCGGGAAAATCTACATATGAAATGAGATCAAATAATTCTTTTTTTAGTTTTAATAATAATATAATTATTTAATATTTAAATATACGATTAGATAAATATTTATTATTTACTTCAAGACATGTGAAAAAAGACCGTAAATTTAATTATTATTCCTCGTGCTTTTATAAGTTTTTTGTTATTTTTTTTGTATTCATAGTTTTATTTTGTTTGTAATCTTTAATTTGTTAGTAATCTATTACCATTCCTTTGTCACATTCTACTTTCGAATATCAGTATCTCTGTGCTTCTCTGCGGATCAATTTTTCTATAAAAGAAATCTTGTATTTTTCCAATAGCGAATGCACATTTCTGTAAACAATGTATCATTAAGTAAATAATGAGATAAAGAAACTTGGAGAGCAAAACCAGTGCGCCAAGTGTATTTTTAAGAATAAAAACGTATACCGAGTGTCTATATCGCACGATATTAATAACAAAAAATTCTTATTCATTTGTTTTACAATTGAGTCTTATCTTAAGCTATTCCAAATAATTAATTCGAACTTATTTTATAATGATACACACACACGCGCGCGCGCACACACACACACACACACATATCCTTGATAATAAGCAGTATTATCGTTTTAATTCATTTATTGTTGTTGCAATTCGAATCTCGTACTATAATTATTTCATTTTTATAAATTCATTTATACATTAAATATATATTCTTGTAGTATTTCAAAAATAAAAATATTTTATTACCATCGCTATTCGTATAATAAATGCATTTACAAAAACTCTCGACAAATTTATTTATATATATTATTTAACCATGGTATATTTAATCGCTGATACATGTGATTTTTTTTCTCACGAGAGCTAATATTTGTTCTCTGTTAAAATAATTTCTATTCAAATCTGCCAATTAATTAATGTTACTTTTCTGCATAAAATTACTTTCACTGTCGGAATTTATAATCAAATGTTTATGTTATTTTTTTTTTTTTTTTTTTTTTTTTTTTTTAATTATTTTTAGCTCAAAAGATTGAGGAAAATATAGTTTTTAATTTGAATTCTATCAATATTGAAAGCTTATAACAATTAATTGAATTGTAATATAATGCAAATATTTGTCAAATTTAACGTTTCCATTTTAACTTGTATAATTTATCTATTTATATAGCAATGTAAACGAATCTCGAATAAATTTGTATTCCTATATATTTACTAAATAAATTGTTCATAAAATATAAAAAATATACGAATGGTGTTTGTGCAACGAAGGTCAACTACATATAGAATTCTGTAAATATTATTATGGTATATTGTCGAAGATAATAATGACGAAGAGATAGTGGATAAAGCCACGCATGTCTCACCCCATTACTTTCTACTCAACTAGTTCGTACGAATATTATAGAGCGTCTCCTTCCTATAACTACGAGGGTAGAAAGGATTTGTCCTTATTTACTATCTTCTGTATGCTATACACGAGCTGCAAATTTTATGCCGTTCGTGATAGTCACATATAATAGACCAGTCGGGGATGTAGCCACCTGTGGTTCAGTACCCATATCTAATCCCCCCTTAATCAACTATATCGCTCGCCTCTCCTGCACATCTCCAAACCCATAATGCTCATACTGTCAGGGTTTTTTTTTTTTCCCCGATAAAGAAAGTGAATTTTTACCACCAACATGTAGAATAATGTAAGGATAATCGAAGAAGTATTCAGTAAACGTGAAGGACGATTTGACTAGGACTATGCGAATAGTGCTTTTATAATAATCCCAATAGAGATGGTCTGACTATCCGGTGGCTCTATTTAAGTTATCCAAACAGTCGCTTAACTAAGAGACTAACCGTAGTTATATAAATGTAGGCTGACCTTCGCGTTACTGTTGAATGTTATTTAATATCCTACCCATACAAGCTCCATTACCTAGGCCGTAAACTTTTATTACACTTAAATATGGGTATGTGGTATTATAGTAAATTTAATTAAATTAATATATTACTATCTGAATCATGCAATTTTATTATCAGATCATGAGAACTAAATTCATTCAAATCGAAATGTATTGTTTATAATAATAAAAAAACATTCGTAATAATAGTTTAATGCTAAAAATTTACGATAATTTTATTAGTATTTTTGAAAATAAATATATTCTATCATTTATCATATTATATTAAAAAAAAAAATATATATATATATATATATATATATATATGTAAGTCTAAAAATCATTAGATATAGATTATATATTGTAATGCATACTTAGGTAAGTAATAGCAACTATAGAAATATTTGACATTTTATAAGTAAAGATAAAGAAAAAACATATGAGATTTGATTTGATGTTTATTTAACTTTAATAGTTACATTTTACTTAAGATGGTGGAATTAAATTTTATTTTCTAAAATTATATGACAAATAACAGTATGCTACAAACAAATGAAGACTCTTATTTTTTTTAAACAAATTTTCTATCTCTTATTCGTCATATTTCTTATATGCACTTACACTCGCACGTACCACACGCGCACCACTTCTTATATGCACATGCACAAGTATTTGATACATTTCTATTTTGAATAATTCAACACATGAATGTATTATTGGCTACGTGTCTCATATCTATCTATCAATTACATGAAAGAGTAACAGACTGCAAACGATTGGAATATTAATCGTTTTTTTCAAAAGTTTTAAACTGTAAACGACAATATTGCGTTTAATTATTATAAATACTAATTTCTAATTTGCATATAATTTTTTGAAATAAACTTTATAAAATGCCAAATGTAAAAATGATAAATAGATGTTTATGAAAATTTATTTATCGATCGACTTACTTTAAATTAATGGAAATTGTAAAATATTGATATCCTATATTATTTAAAGGCAATTAGTTACAATGGCGTATAAATATTTTTCTTACAATTTGTTTAATTCGCTTCCATTTCTAATCAAATATACAAAACATTGTATAAATTCAAATTGAATATAATCCAAGATAAAAATTTTAATGCTTTACATTAGCTTGAAGTTTTTACATGAATTATATTTATGTATATTTACGTATGTTATATGTATATGTATATAATTATATGTATATATGTATACTATATATATTATATGTATATGTATTTATATGTATATTGTATATTATATATATTATATGTATATGTATATAATTATATGTATGTTAATTTAAAAATATTTAAAAAATGTCGTTTGAAAGTTGAATAACAATTAATGTCAATTTTTTGACATACGTTTTAAGTTATAAGTTATAAGTTTTGTTTCACTACGTAAGATAAATATTAGTTGAACAATATAGTTATTCTGACTAGTTGAAAGACTTTTTGAAATATAGTTATAAAGAAAAAAATATATTAGTGAAAAATTATTAACAGCTTAATAAGATAATTAAAATTAAAAAAAAAAAAAAAAAACTGGTATATATATATATCAAGTTTCCGTATATAATTCATTCCTATATACATTACACTACTTGTTAATCAAATTTTCAAGTAGCAACATCATTTTATCGCATCATGTTTTATTCAATATTGTGCGGTTAATTAAGACGTACGAATTTATATAATCCAAATACTTGTTAAAATAATTACTAAAATACTTTATTAATCAAAATATTATGATAATGATGAAAACAGTCAAGAATAAGCAATAACATTTTAAATTAATTTTCTATGATAATTATTATGCTAAAACAATTTAATAATATTATGAATAATGTTTACTATAACGAAAATATTGTAAATTTAATTTAGGACTCAAGAACTTTTATAATGACGTTTTTAAAAACAATTGTTGAAGTATATCCATAATACATAGATACAATAGACACTAAAAGCAAAAGGGAAATGTTTTGTCGTTTTACAATATTGTAGGTCAGGCATGCTAGATTTTTTAAAAAGATATTTCATTCATTATCAGTCGTCGATTAATAACATTCCACCTTACAATATAAAATACATGATTTAGTGAGCTACAAATAAATTGAAATAAAAATAATATCAAATAATAGCGCGCAAACAATCGATCATTTGATATCTCCTCCCAGTATATTTAGATTAAAACAGATATTTCTTTTGATTTTTTAAACAAATTAATTGTCTTTGTGATGAAAATACTTTCGGATCCAGCCTATGATCCAGACAGATTTAGCTTTAAAATATTGAAACTCTTTCTCGTTATAATGAAAAAAATCTTTTTCTTATAAAATGACTTTTTCATATTTTGAATGGTGAATTGATCGGCCGAATAAATTTAGAAATATCTGGGCCATTATATATTTTCCCATGTTTAATGCACCATTTTTCAGAGAATAAAATTTTTTTTCTAATATTACAATAAGTCGTATATCAATAAATTTAATTACAACCTTTTATGCTTCAATTCTTTTCTTGTTTACAATTCTATGTGAATTTCCGATTGATATTATATCATAATAAACATTGAAAATCGATATTTTTAATTGCATGATTCTTATACGTACTATATTCTATTATTAAAATATAAATAATTAAATAGTTTTTATATATTTTTAATATTGAAAAAGTTTATACTAGATAGATTTTATAATTGAAAGCTGCTTTAAATATGTCAAAACCAGTAACTAGGGAGTTTTATTGTTATTTATAAATTTAATACTCTGATTACATTTTGTCATTGTCAAAAATATAATTTCGTGATATACGACTTAAGATTTTAACAAATAGACAAATACCTTCCTTCATACTATTGTAATTAATTAGATTAATAAATAGAATATCATCTTGTAAAAAACATATTATATCGATATAATATTATAACATTTAAATCTAATAGAGCATAACATAAAATTTATATTTAATTTTTTTCTTTTTTTTTACCGTTGCATGTATGTACGTCCGCATGTATGTATGGATGTGTGTACGGATGTGTACATGTAAGTAGAATTTACTTTATTAACTTTATATATGAAACTTGTATGTAATTCAATTTTAAGAATTTCCAAGTGTTACTATAAAATTGAAGATATTTTACCAAATAATTAATTACCGTATAAAATATTACTATATATACTCATTACCGGAAATTATCATTTATAGTATCTATCTTATCTATTTTATTTTTCAAACTGACATATCTTTGTGTATTAATGAGGACATTATTTGTGATGAATAAAATTGTTAATTGTCTATTTAGATGATAGCAATGACATTAAATACATACGTATATATATATATATATATATATATATATATATATATGTATATATAACTGCATATTATAAACTAAATAAGTAAAAAAAAAAAAATTAATCGCAAACTGTAAATCAATTAGTGAAAATTCTTATTTGATTTATATATTGTTCCGTATATATTATTAAAATAATAATTAATTTTTTATTTTTGGTTATTATTTAAGATACAATTAAATAAAATTCAATGATCTAGTATCTAGTATAATGATATAACCGTGCCATATAAAATTTAAATTATGAATTCAATGTCTACTTACAAAACGTATCATTATTCACAAGAATTATTATTATTGATAAAAAAAAAAATTGTATTAACCATATAGTAATAACATATGTATATTTATAAACTAATTATTAATCCCTAGTAAATGTTGAAATGTCGAATATCAATAAGATAATGTATATTGACTATTTTAAAATAATTATTATAAAATAATTATTCTTACTTATATGCAAGCAATTTCTATATATTCTGAATGTAATAATTACAAAGTTTGAAATTTTGAACAATATTAAATTTATAAATAACGATTATTTAATATTTCATTCATAAATGCAAAAGCTTGATTCTTAATTTATCATTAAAATTAACTTTATTATTTGAAATTTAAATACTTTCATCATAACCATTATAAATTTTTAGTAATAAAATAAATAGAGCTTTTAGAAATACATAAAAAAAAAGTTAAATAGAACGAAATATAATATAGTGAAATTCAAGTAGAATTTTATGAAAGTAGTGTGGAGTAAGGAAAAATATAAATTTTCTATACTATATACTGTAAAGAGATGCGTAGTGCTTAAATCTGATTATAAACTGCATAATCTTATGCATAATCTTCTTTTCCTATTCACACGCCTTGCAGTTAATTAAGCCAATTTCTGTAATAAGAAAATCAAATATAAATGTAAAAAAAATCTCTGATACAATTACGATAGTGTGAGTGTTGTTCAGTTTGAGTTTTATTTATTAATCCGTGTGAAATTGTAGTTCCAGCCATAGAAATGCATATATACGTAGTTAATGTAATGTTATATGCGGTAAATATTATAATAATAAATTTAAATGTAAATAATTTTATTATGTAATCAATTTTTGATCTTAATATTAAATTTAACAATTTATATAAATTGATTTTGAAACGTAATCAGTTGTAGGAAATATCTTTTAGCTGTCCATTTAATGATATACAATTCATTTATTTATCTTTTAACAATTTATATTTAACAAGTTATACTTAATTAAAATGTTTAAAAGCTTTACTATGATAAACATGAACTCGATAAATTAAATACTTTAAAAAATAAATTTAAAATATTTTACATTTTAATTCAAAATAAACACTGCACATAGTATAGCTAGATTACTCTTTTTTCTTCTTTGTCCTGATAAATAGTTTGGACTAATTTCTTTTTTTTTTCTTTTCTTTTTTTTTTTTTTTTTTTTTTTTTTTCTTTTCCGAGAGAGAGACATAAAAATATATACATATCCACATTTATGTTACACCTGAATAGTTTGGATTCGCCGTAAAGGTAGTTTAGAGTAGTTTAGTTGCTTTAGAGGGAGATACAGAAAACGTTCAACTACCTTCGTGGTGAGCCTATTTTCTTCAGTAGCTCCCCGTTTAACGACGAAAGTGAATTGGATAATGAAATTTTCTAAAAGATGCTATGCATCGGCAATGGCTCGTTATAAACTGGTCAGAAAACCGAGAAATATTGTGAAAATTGCTTTAACAAGGTCTGTGCCGGCTATTTTAATTAATTAACGAATATTGCAAATATGCTAAAGTCTGTATTTCGATTGCTCCTTGTTTGAGAAAATAAAAAATAACATTCAACTAACTTGTTTGTATTTGCTTCCATTAGAATCAATGCAACTATGAATATAATGTTTTTGTTAGCCTTATAATTAAGATGCCGCATATCTTTAAGGAAAAAATTGAGGCAAATAATATTTATAATTATGTTAAATTATCATTTGGAGGTAAAAGTGGAAAGAAATAGCGAAGTACAGTCATAATAGAGTCGATACATAAATTTGAAGCCATAATCAACAGATATTTAAAGTATATACGTAATTTATTTCATTCATAACTATAAACATAAAGAAATAATAATCTAATAATAAAAATAATAATTCTACGAATATCTGTCATTTTTATCTACTGAATTGGTTAGTGAAATTTTCATTAAAGGTGGAATTCGAAATAATTTTCAGAATTATTGAAAATTTGGAAGTTGATTTTATTCATCCAATAATAGTGTTCAGAAACGAAATTCAACGGTAATGTTTTATTACTACATGTACTGGAAGTAGTTTTGCTAAAAGCTTACTTTATCTATTGCCAAAAGAAGTGAGTTTCAACATCAAGATAAAAGGTCCTTGAGAAAAAGTAAATGGAAAATTTAACGTAATTCCGCTCACAATTATACGTAGTATAATAATAGAAAATAGGTAATAGTAGAAAAGATATTGAAGTAAAAAATAAAAAAATTAAAAATTAAGCATCGCGGAACGCACATTTTTTCGTTCAAAAAAGGAAAAAAGCACTGAATCGTAAGGTAGATAGAAAAAATTGAATATAGACAAAGTAGAAAAATAATTTCCCAACTTCGTTCATAAATACTTTCAGAAAATAAAAACTTACTATATATGTGTATAAAATGTAGGGTAAAAATTAATTTTCCGCACTTTTACATTAATGTTGTAATTTATAGTAATGTATAAATTTATATACGAGTATGTTAACCATAGTACTTTTAATGCTAAATGCTGACATAAGTGTTAAAAATTTTTTCGCATATTAAATATTATTATTATATTATATATAACGCATAATGTAGATATTCTGCACATAATTTTTTCTTCATTTTACGGTCCTATTCGCTTTATTGGTCTAAAGAATCACAAAGAGTATTTTTGAAATATTGAATTACTTTTTTAAATAGTATTGATACATAGAAAAATGTAATATCATATGCCCTTGCATCGCATATATAAGGACACAAATGTAATATATATATATATATATATATATATATATATATATACAGACAGTGTATGGGTGTGAAAGGGCTTAGGCTGGCATGTTTGAGCTGGCAAAAACTGAGGGCCAGACAGAGAGAAGGATATTCAAGATTCGAGAATGGTTTATCGGTCGTTCTCTCTCTCTCTCTCTCTCTCTTTCTTTCTCTCTCATCGTCGGTCGACCCATATTTTTCACTTTTACGCGGACGAAGACAGGATCGCTGTGCACTCATGTGACAATCGAGATAGGGAATCTCGCGGTTAGACACGTCGTGTCCGCTTCGTGACACACGTTGCACCGCGCAGATAGAGCCAAAAGCCTCTTTCTCTTCCTTCAACGACCATACGTGAAAAACAAGGTCTTGGGCGAAGAGAAGAGAAAAGAATCTTCAGGGACATTGTTGGCTTGCCGCCTTGTCCTCAATCGTGACGCTTCGCCTTTATTCGACCGAGGCTCCTTACGTTATTTATCGAAGGAGGAAGGGAATCGTGACGTGCGCGGCACTCGCTACAAACGACCCGAGGTCGTTCGCGTCTCACGCTGCGCGTATGGTAATCGGGTAGAGTCAAAAAAGGAGCCCGAGCTTTCAGTGCGCGACGAGGAAGGAGAGCGAGTACGCGACGCACAGCAGCTCGGCTTATTGATTTCGACGATTTCGTGGGAGAAGAAGATTGCGATTGGATTTTGCGCTCGGGTGGACTATAAGTAATGTGGGCGCAAGCATCCATGTCCTCTGCTTCAAGGAGTCGATACACAAGTTGGATTGATTAAACATATATATATATATATATATATATATATATATGTTTAATGGAATTTACTTATTCCTCAGTGGCTTGACTTTACCGCATTCAGCGATCGCGGTGTTTCGAATTATTTAGCACTTTGGAATATACTTTGGAACAAAATGTTTCGGTTAGAATATAATATCTGGCAAATCACTTTTTACAATTAAACCGACACTCGAATTCGATTACACTTCTCCGAATTATCTTGTTGAATTCTTTCACGTTTAACATTTCTTTACAAATATCAAAATCTTTCCTTTCGTTTTTTTAAATCTCCGATTAATATGACAAATAAATCCCATTGACAGTATTATGAAAATACAAAACATATATATATATATATATATATATATATATATATACATTTATAATGTTAATGCCTTGTTGTACATTGTAATTAACAATTCCACATCGAATTCAGATAAAGATTCAAAAGTAAATATAAATGTTATTACTTATAAATTTATGTAATAACGTCATATTATGATAAAAAAGAATTGACATACCATAAAATAGTAAAAAATAATTATAAACATCTTTTACAAGTATTTTGAGAAACCAAGATTTTAATATTTCTAGTCAATTTTTTCAATTTTTTAAACTATTGTGATTATTTTAGACAGAATTGCTTATTTTATTTTATTCTTTCATTCAATTAATGTTATTAATGTATTTCATCTATGTATAACTATTTTAGTTGCGTCTATTATTATCAAGACCCCCGTTATTAAACAACTTTAATTTATATATTTGTCACTTATCGGGCTTTTGCATAAGAATCAATAAGTAAATAAATTTTTTAAATATGCGATAGAAAAAATTCACGAACTATATATGAAAACGACCTTTGTCGCTATGTTTTAAGATGGGAAACGGTAGCCGACTGTACTACTGAATGCTGATAATCTCATTAATTATAATTACATCATAAGTTAAGATTTCAATTTATTTGGTGTATGTCTGATAATTTGAACGAGAGGTCAAATTTATTTATAGAACACGAATGTATAGAAACAAAACAAATATAAATAATGAAAGTATGAACATTGAATACACAAAAAAACTGTATCTATCAAAACCAATTTTACATTCTATTTGTAAAAGAAATTGTATCTAATTTGTACTAAATTATTCTGCAAATATAACCTTAAATCATTAGAGCTTTATCTAAAATATTTTCTTATCATAATATAATGTTATTTATTTATACTGTTTTTTTTTTTAAAAAAAAAAAATTTAATCTACTTCTGATAAAAATCTTTAATTTTATAAAGAGAAATTAAATATTTGGAGATTAAAAATTTATGATTAAATTTTACATTAATTCGTATTTAAACGCGGAAAATTCATGATTTATATTGATATCAACAATTTTTAGATACTTATATGAAACTAAATTTAATTCATATGTTGCATACGTCTTAATACTATGTTATAATTAAAGTTAATAAAACGAAAATTTTAAAAAATTTTTATTTTTCAATTTTTATAATAATAGAAACAATTGATTAGTATAATTAAAGGTTTTTTTGATTAACCAATTTTTGCAAATTGGACTCACTCATGAAATAAAAAAAAATTTTAATAAAAAGAGATTGGCTTTACGTTTCTTTTATCAGTTCATTATAAATAAATAAAAAATCCGAGTATCTATAGTTTTCATTAAAAAATTTTAAAATATACAGCAGTGTCATAGTACATTAAAAAAAAAAAAAAAAATTTTTTTTCTTTTTTTTTTTTTTTCATATAACGTTGTTGACGATGAGCATTAAGAACTTAAAATTATATAATATAAATTCCACGTTCGCATTCAAAAATATAATAAAGTGAGGCTTCTAGTTATTTAGTTCGTTATTAATGTCGATTATTCCTTTAAAATTGCGCCTTACAATAACAATATTTCACAAAGTCTTCTACACTTTAGTTTATACTCTGCGTGAATAAAAAACAAAAAAAAAAAAAAAAAACATAAAACAAAAACAAACAAAAAAAAAACCCCGACACGTTAGGTTTATATGTCGTATGTGCCGTTGCCTAAACCTTCGCTCCTTCACCAGTGCGCAGCCGATTTTTTACTTTGACCATTCTGCTTTATACATAATATTTACATTTACACACACACCCGCGCGCGCGCACACAGAGAGAGAGAGAGAGAGAGAGAGAGAGTATAGATAATTCCGAATTCTAATTTTAAATTTACACTGCTGTTGGTGATTAAGTTCATTGTTCTTAAATTCAATTGTATTTTATATTCCAGTTTCGTGGACCATTTTATGTGTGAAATTGTACGTATTTTACTAAAAATATATTAATTAATGTCTAATTACTTATGTATCCTGATCGGGTATCATTTAGAAAATGTTTTGATTATAATTTGATTGAAAAATTGGTTTTTTTTTTTTAAGAAGCTGCCTTGAAGTTTTAATAAATAAATTTTTGAAAAATAATTCTTTTTTTTTCTGCCTTAATATATGATTTTAAATATTCAAAATTTAGTTAAGATACCCTCAACTCGTTTTTCATGAACAGTAGTTTTTTTATGAACCAATTGTAGAACGTAGTCAAGAATACGCTCAAACAATTTTAACGAACAATCCAGTTAATCATTTAATAATGATTCAAACCTTTCAGCAAATATTGCTTTAAAAATGTATTTAAGCTACGAAGAGTTGAAGTGACATAAGGAGAAATGTCCAATTAGCCTTTGCAAACAGAGCAACTTTGGATTATTTGGTCGACGAACTCTGCACAACGAACGCTCGAATAGGTTGCTACGTTACGAGTGACTCACAACAAAAGTTATTGATCTCAAGAAGTGTTCACCGTATCTGCAAGTTGTAATAAAGAGAATTATGTATGCTTTCCGGGATATAATCATTGCTTAAACAATATTTAGTTGCAATGTATGTGTAAATATGCATATCTTATAGGCGAATATGAATAGGTGTAGTTAGTAAGAGACGCTTAGGTAATTTTAAACAGCGTTTTATCGGATAAAATTTTAGAATGGCTAAAGTTTTCTCATCACTTTATTTATATCAAGTTTTTCTTTTTTTTAATTTCTTCGCAAGGACATTGGTGACTAACAAATGCTCATGTTCTTTTATAATATAAAAAGTAGTCCAAGATGACGTTCTGCAACGAAAGGCGAAAGTTATATTTGTCGAGTGGAGTACGTAACTATCAGCTACTTTACATATTAAAAACTTAAATATTGTTGAATTGTGAGTTGAAATTCAAGTCTCTCATTATTTCTATTTTTAATTAAAGGCTCATCAATACATTTCCTATAGATTCATTATTAACTCATGAATTATTATCAATTTTCATTTTTATTACAATAAAGTAACTAATGCTTATGATCGTAAGTACAAAACAATGCCTTTCAAATAATATTAACATATAAATATTAATGGATAAACGAATAAATATATGTAAAAAAAAATAATAAGAATAATAATAATAATAATAATAATAAAAATAAAAGATGACGTGAATAATAATTTCAGGAAAATCCTACCGCAGATTCATAATTTCGAGTGCTAAAACATATTAAGGACCATGAAATGGATTAATAATACCGCAACTACACACATTCACTCGGAAAATGGATATAAAATTTACGTTCAGCTTAAAATACATTTACCCCAAAATAACAACTCTCCTCGTTAATTTCTCATTTAGACGTGGGGCACATACACATAAGCTCGACAACCAAAAATCCTAATATACGCGGGAGCGCGCGCGCGCGCGCACGTGATATAAGCTGGTATACGAGTACTTTGCTCGAAACGATCGTTCGGCGGCTTCCGCTAATGTAACATCGACAACAATGTCGCTGCTCCCTTCGTTCTTTGTACTTTTCCTGCGAATGGATCGTCGAAGCGCTCAAATGTGTCGGCGTAGGAGCTTTAAACAGATGCCTGTAGAAAAGCTATTTGCCGTATCGATGACACGATCCTTCAACGCTAATGGACCTGCTAGGCCAAAAAATTTTCATCCCCTTAATCGTCTAGCGTTTATTTGTTATATGAATGGTTTTTTTTTTTTTTGCATTACAAGAGTTCTCAAATTGCGCCATCTCGCGCTGCTCCTCGTGCCAAACGTATGAAAATATAGAAGACCTTAGTCGAATGAAAGTTTTGACGTTTCATTTGAGCCTATTTTAAGCTGTTTAATGCGAATCCTCCTGTATGCTTTTATCGGTCAAAAGTACCCACGAACTATCCAAAGTATCACGGTAAATTGTTATTTTTGCAATATATCATAATGGACTGTCAAGCTTTAGGTCAGAAGTCGTATAATAGTTTTTTTTTTTTTTTTTTTTCAAACTCTCTCTTAAATACACGATACAATGTGCTGATAATCTCAGAGGGCAAGAGGCTATTTCATATTCTATACGAATGCTGAAATCGCAGTTCGGTAATACTGCTAAGTGACAACTATACCGAAGCCCCAGTTACCTTTATGGAATATTAGCGGCTCAGACGGCTGTGAAATTTACCCTTCTGGTAATCGATATTACCTGCTTGGTAAGGTGGTAGTATGAGGCAAGTGATGCCACTAGGAATTTAAACGTTTTGGGAATAAAAATGGAGAGGGCAATTCGTCTTGCGATCAAATGGTCCTATCTAATATAAGATCGCTTATTGCTCATACGTAGTTCGCATAATAACAGAAGCATTTGAGAGAATAATTTGAAAATATGGAATATATGATATCTTAAATCACATGTGACTTGTTTGTATATTTTTTAAGTTAAGCATAATGGTAAAGTTGATGGTAAAGTTACGGTAAATCTCCCTCCTCTTAATTTGAATTTTAAGATAAGCTAAGACTCTGGCCTACAGGCTGATTCCTACTAATACATAAAATATCGGGCTTTTATAGCTTTGATATAACGTAAACATTAAATAAATTCTAATCCAATAGCCTAAAGAGGAATACTAAAATGTACGCATTAAAATATTCTCGAAACATATATAAATATATGTTATCTAAAATATTATTGGAACAAACTTTATGCATTTATTATGTTTAATGCTTTTAAATATAAAAAAAAAATACAATTAAAAAAGTATTTAAACAATTAATAATTCAAATATTTATATTAGATCATAACTATTGTAGTATTTTCGCAAATGTCAAACATTTCTTCAAAACATTTGTATCATATATATATATATATATATATATATATTCACTTCCTATTGTTTTATCGTAATTAATATTTCCATTAGCAATGCTCGGTAAATTTTTTTTAGTTTCTCAATAATATAGTCCAGTCTATGTTTTAATATCAACACAAGCGGGCAGACAATTCGTCGGTGAAGGATAATTAGAGAAAGACACCACTTATAAAAGAAACTTACTAATTAATCAAAGACCTTAGTTAATAATTCACTGACGAGTAATTATCATAACGAAGCAATGTGAGCCCATTGGGTTCAGATGCTTTCTTGAAGACTTGAAAGAGAAATAATGTATATGAGCTGCAAAAGTCTTTTATAAAAAATTAATTAATTTTTAAAATAAATAGATATTTTTAAGCACTCGTAATGACGTAGATGGCTTCATTTTGCTAATTTTCACTGTAAAATTAAAAATTCGTAATAAAAATTAATTAATAAATTATTTTAATTTATTATACATAAAAAAAGAATATCGTCAGTTTTCATTTATAATTTTCGATAATAACTAATTAATAAAAATTAATAAAAATATATATAGCCATATATATGTATTATTAAAGCAATGTATACAAAGCTTTTACATCTATTTAAAATTTAATTCGAAATATACATAAATTTTCGATATATTTTAATAAATGACTTTCAAATTATTTATCGGTTAATTAAATTATATATATATATATATATATATCTGTTATATAGACGACATAATTATTACATAATTTTATAAACAATTTCTATGTAGATAATAATTTAAGGTAAGTGTATCACGCATGTCTTTTATGACTCTATGATCAGCCACATATTATTCAATAAAGTTATCGATGAAAAATCTATAATGACTTAGAAGGAGAAATGAGATTTTAAAAACAGCAAGGATGCATATTTCACTCGAGAAATAACTTTAACTATAAAATAAAAGAAGTTTTTGCTTAATGCTACTTTTTTTTTTTTATATATCCTGCTATAATGGCATTTATTACTTAAAATCTGAATCATTTACAGTTTTCGTGGACTTTTCAACATAGCTCAATTCGTTTTTATAAATTCTTCACAATACGCCAGCTTTTCTATGTACATTTGCATATTCAATTCAATTTAAAAATTTTCCTGTTTATCCTACCATTCGAAACCGCGACGATTTCCTCGTATTCTCGTTACGTCCGGTTATTTACGCACCATCGATTGTTCGAAAAATACGCTTTGCATTTCTAACTAGCCATTCCATAGAATATTGATCCTATGAATATTGTCAAACATTATATCATCGCCATTTCGCCGTCGCGTGTTCATTATCAAAGATCTAAATGAATGAAGTGTAAAAATTTTATTTGACTATTTTAGCGCTCCTGAATTGCAAATTGACGAATCCTTGCACAATTAGTTATGTTTAGTATGTTCAATTTCATGCTACTAAATAGAAATTTAAATTCAATAATAATGAACACTTTTGTACAGATAAAGGCTTTAAGATCGTTAAAAACAACTTAATTAAGAAATTCAAACTCATATTCTAAATAATAATATATTTTAAACATCATGGTATGTAGAAAAAATTAAAATTAAAAAATTGATATACTTGAAATTATAATTAACTCAAAGAATTATTAAGGGCAGTATTGTATTTATTGTTTGCCTTGTCTACTCGAATAAACTCCACTACAATTAATTTTCCTCTATAATTATAATAATACTTACGGAATAATAGATTATCGCATAAAAAGTACACGTCTAAACTTATTTCTATATGTATTTATTGCCAGTATGGTAATCAAATTATTTCTTATATATTGTTTTATCAAGAAATTAATTACCATTAAAATTGTAGATTAGATAATAATAGTTTTGATATAATTATGAATTTTCAATTTATATTATGAATATTTTAATAGTTTATATAAAATCAACTACTTAATAAATAAATAAATAAATAAATAAAAAACAAAAAAAAGGTAGTATTTTTTACGTAAAAAGTTCTTTATTTAAGATAAATAGGAAAATTATATTTCGGTATTAAACTTTTATTGTGGTTTTATAATGGTAAATAATAATATTTATATTTTTTCATACAAAACCTACAACAATTACCAACTGTAATCTAATGGTTTTGAAAAAAATCGTATTTTTACTTTTTTTAACAAACATTTCGTATCAATAAACAAGCACTTTGTATTAATAATTTAACATAATTATTAGAAAACATAATAAGAGAAAAAAAGTACATATTAAATTAGGGAAATTTGACAAGGCAGCAATTGAGTTTCAATATTCATGCACTATGATATAAATGAAACCATTTGATTCATTGAAATATTTATACTTCTTCTTGCATATATTTAATTGAGTTTATGCACTGTCGATTAACATTTGAAAGTAAATTTGTTGCTGTCACACAATATCTGAATAGGAAACAAAATATTAAAAAAAATCATATAATGTCCCGTGGGAGTAACTTGTGCAATTTCAAGTGCCATTATCTCTCTCTCTCTCTCTCTCTCTCTCTATCTACCTATCTATCTATCTATCTATCTATCTATATATATATATATATATATATATAACTATCTATATCTATATATATATATATATAACTATATATATACGAATACATACATACACGCGCACGCACACACATATATATATGGAAGCTGAAAGAACCATTGCTTCTGATTTTAACAATTGAATGATTGAAATACAGTTTTATATATTTATCTGTGAAATGTTTAAAAGTTTTCTACTTGAATTATTTAAAGTTGCAGTAACTTATATGTAAAGGAATCTTTTTCTAGGAAAATTATGACTTTTTAAACTATATTTTTTGTATCAGTTGCAAAGACTGAAGAAATAAATAAAAAAATAATAAAAATTTACTTCGACTCTAAATATTTATATACAATAACTTCCTTCATTTATATGATAAGTGAATAATAAAATTTTTTTAATTTGACTGTCTATGATTAAATGCAATAGCACGAACAAAATAACTAATGCATAAATTTAAAAGAATTAAAAATAATGTTATACGAAAATTTTTCATATAGTAATATAGAAATTTCTTGATATAATTATGTATTTCTATTACTTTAATTTGTTTAACTTTTAAATGCAAATGCTGATTTATATATTTTGATGAACTTGATGTAAAAATGATTGTTCCACTTAGTAAATTCTAATTGCAGAGAATATAAGTATAGAAATGATTATATATATACTTGATACATTTACTTAATGAGATAGAGGAATAAAAACCAAGAGTGAGAAAATGAGAGTAAAAGAGAACGAGAAGGAGAACAAGAGTATGCATGAACGAGAGAGAATAGAGGTAAAGAGAGAGTGGGAGAGAGTGGGAGAAAGAGAGAGAGAGAGAGAGAGAGAGAGAGAGAGAGAGAGAGAGAGAGAATAAATTAGTTCCATAAACATTTTCTCGCTACAACATTGCACAGAAATTTAACACAGTAAAGCCATTCTTCATGACCATTTAGTATTCGTACTTATAATTACGCTGTTCAACGATCCGCGTATCCTTGCATTGTATGTTACAAGCTAAATCGTTGACAGTGGTTATCGGTGATAATTGTTTTGCTGAAGACCGTTTTCCTATTTGTAACAAGCATAAATACCATAGCATAAGCATATATAACAAGCATAACAAGCATAATATACTCCTTTCACAAAAGACTTTTTACACAAACGTACTTTCTCCATGGTGAGCGATATTTGATGTATGTAATTGAAATTGATCATTATCAGCGATATTTCTATTACATTAGGTATATGGACTTTTATTAATAAAATATTAAATTTGTAGAAAATTAGTAAACTTAAATTTCTCTATTTCTTTGATCATTCTTTCTTTATATAACAATTTTAGTACAATTTTAGCATTATAATTCTTCATATGTTTGTTGTTGTTTTTTTTTTTTTTTTTTTTTTTTTTTTTTTTTGTTTTTATATGATTTTTATATGATTTTTGCACAATGTAATTTATTTATCTAATTATTATTATTTAATGAGTTTAGATTGAATTTTGTAAGATAAATATTTAAGAGTATAGTGCACAGTCCGTATCAAATGCATACGCTTATTCACTAAACTGGAGCAACGTCTAGACTTGATTATGCTTTTATACTTTATGAAAGGTACGTATATGTAATAATAATGCTAATATGGAAGTTATAATTAAAATGTAAAATTTAATTGAAGAGTCTGATGTTCTATCTGATTCTAAAATAAAACGTGAATTTATTATTTATCGGTTATTAATAAATTTGCTTTTGATGCCAATGTTCAAAAGACATTTCGGTGTTGCAATGAAACCTAATTTGAGTACCTTAATTTTGCATATGATGAAAATATTTAGTCAAAGCGTCCATTTATAATCACTTGAGAAAGATCATGAGAAGCACAGCTAACTGCCAAATTTTAAATTGCCAATCGTATATCATTTGTTAATCTACTGGATGGAAAAACCATTAGCAAAATTCCAATATAATTTAATTAAACTAACCACGCAAAACTATATTATAAGAATGAATGAAATTACAGTTAATATTATTTGTTTTCAAATGCCAATGTAAAATGAAAATGTTATGAATAGTGTTAAGTTATGCAGATATGATGACATTGCAGTATAGGACAAGAGCAAAAGGATATATATTAATCTGGGATTGCAAAGGAGTTAAAGATGTAAATGAAGGCAGTAATATCCGTAAGGATTTCAAGTCGAATTTTACGTTTATAGTCCGATGCATATGTATGGTGAATATATATATAAATGAAAAACTTTACATATGTGAATTTTCTTTTATAATTATTGTAAACGATATTCATTTATTCGACTAAAGGTTATTATAATTATATCAGAAGGTAATAAGTTCGTTTGTTAAATACGTTTGTTAAACGAAAAATTATTTTTATAATTTCAATATCATTTGCTAGATTATATTTATAATAATACTCTGAGTAATAATTATTCATGACGTATTTTAATACTATGAATATGATATGTAAAAACATAAAAATATTTCATACGTAACGGTATTTTTTATTAAATAATTATAAATCTTTTACGTTGTTATAAATATATATATATATATATATATATATATATATATATATATATATATATATTGTTGAATAATCCAAATTCTTTGTAATTAAAATCTGAATAAAAATAATAATAATAAATTATTATTCACAGTAAGAATTATGTAAATTATATTAAATGACGATTAAATATTTAAAAGTTTGAATTATTGAATTATGTTGTAAAATTATATATACAGAAAAGATTATTATTAATAATCTATTAAAGACAAATACTATTTTAGTAGATTATATAGTATTATAAACACATTAAATTAAACTGAAAATATATTTAATTATTATTAATAAAAAGCACTAATTATACATATTTTTCTTAGAAATGCTTGTTTTTTACATATATAATTAATTAGCAGATTACACCAATCATGGCAAACGCTCTTTCTCTCTCTCTCTCCCTTTATATATATTTTCTATATATATATATATATGAGGATCTAAAGAAATAACTGTACTTCCTTATGAAAAATATTCCTGAATATTTATTCTGTAATATCTTGTATTAATTAAAGTTATTTGAGCAAGAGTTGAGAGTTATTAAAAGTTTTAATGAGAATTGATACGTTAGGGGGAAAGTTTACTAATTGCCCAATTGTGAATCGTCAATAAACTAAAAACATATTTTTTAATATCTCACATGCTCCCGGAAACTGCTCAAATTCTTAATACTACCAAAATTATTGCCTTGCGCATAAAATTTCATTTATGCAATTAGTTATTATTGGATTTATATATTTTTAACATTATGAGTTTGAAATGTTAAACAAAAACGTTCTTGTCTTTAAAAGGAAAATTATTATAAAATGGTGTATATTCGAATAGATTAAATAAGATATAGTAAATTGGTTTTATAAAAATAATCGAATATTATAGTTTTGATAATACAGTTTTGAAAAAATTTAATAATAAAGTTTCCTATCGTATAAATTATAAAAATGTAAATCTTTTAAATGAATTGATAGCATAATTCAAGGAATATTTGAAATTTATTGAATCTAAGTTTTTCTAATTCGTTATATTAAAATAATAGTTGACAAACTTTTAACTTTCAATAGATTACTATTGAAAGAAAATTCATTTTAAAAAAATTTAAAAAAAAATATTTTTTTTAAATTTACATAAACTATATGTTTTATAGATGTAAAATATTAGAATTTTCTGTATTTTTTTTATGTATGTATTTTTTTTATGATATGTACATCGGCATGATTGAATAATACATTAATATGTATAATTGATATATCTTCAATGGATTTTTACGTCTTGACGTATGTCGTGCAGATACTGGTCGCATAGATTTACATTATTTTATATTTATAAATATTGATATTATTAAGATTAAATCATGAAGCAGATTCTTTGTCAATTAACTGAAGTATTACAAAAACAAAAAACAAAACAAAAAACAAAAAAACAAAAAAATAATCTAAGAGGAAAAAAAGGAGTTTAAAGATAAAGTTAAAATTTTGAAGTTTGAACTGAATTTACATTTAAGGAATAAAAGTACCGTTACAAATATTGATGTATACGAACGAGAATTTGAAGTATATGAAGTATTTGTTGAATATTTAATGTAATGTCACATTTATATTATATAAAAAAATTTCTTGCAAATTCATCACAAAATAGTTATACTTACAAATGTATACTATCCGAGTATGCATCAATAAATATAATTTTATAACTATGAAAGCTAATAAAGCCAGTGCCAAGCGTGATTTACCACGTATAATAAAGATGTATCACCATGTATTTTCTGTCTAGTCGAACATCATCAAAGTATATGCAGAACATCGTAACGTACGAGAACATTTACGAGCAATCGTGTTATAGCAACAGCGTTGATTCGTAAGTTATTTTGAGAGAAAACTGGTTTGGTAGGCGAGCTATATTTACTTTTCTCAGACGTATGCTGGAATCGTCGAGCATGTCGTCCTGCATATGTATATACTCCGCAGGACTCTGAAGCTTTTACCCCCACATGTTCGTCGGATCATATGTGGACTTATAAAATATTGCTCTTTTATGCTCTTTGTAATATCTTTCGACCGTTTTATCATTCGTGCAGCTTTCAATTTTCCTTTATAAGTCTAATTTTTCACAATAGATGGTATATCAAGTTATTGTTACGACAATCGATGTATTATTATCAATTATATATGCACTTGACACCATGCAGACTTCATATTAAGATGAACATATTCATTTTCATTCATTTCATTGGTCCTGTCACTCTATACTCGTAATATCTTATTTGTAATGAAAAATTGTAACAATGGAACAAGTGCAGTAGCCATAGGAATTTAGATAAAGAATGAAGTATTATATGTTTTTAATTGGTAATCTCGATAATTTGTAAAATCAATTTAAGGGTATAAAGTTAGTTATATTAAGTAGAGTTTTTTTTTTTTTGTTTTTTCTTTAATTACAAAAACAGAAAAAACATCTAGATTTATTTATCTAAACATTTAAATTATCGAGAGTTTAATGTAAAAAACAATTTATTATTAAATTGATTACTATTGAGAATTATGCTAATGATAATTTTTATAAATTACTTCTAGAACGTATAACGATTTATCTAATAAAATTTACATATATTACTCACATATATTTCAGTATATTACAGAGACTTTTTTTACAAAATAAAATCAACATGTTCAATTTTGTATTTGAATAATGATGAATTGAATTAATCAACTATATTTAAATGAAAAAATATATAAATTATAAAGTTTCAACAATCACGAAACTCAATTAATATAACAAATGGACAAATTAACTGTATAATATAATATTATAACTGGTATAAAAATATTCTAAGCTTTACGCTGAATTGTAAATCTATCAATTATATTATGTTTAACGTGTAATTAACTTTAGTTCAGATGATATTTTTACAAAAATCTATCCAATAATATTAGTAGTTAAATTTTTTTTTAATATAAAGACTACATAAATGTAAAAATATAAGTTAAATTAATAATGTGTTATGGTTGTTAGAGGTTTAGACAAACGTAACGAGCTTCCAATGTTACACCTGTATGAATCATCTCTAAAAATATTTGTTTCTACATCCGATGTGAGATATTGCGATTTAACTGACACTTGACAGATTTTAAATGAAAACAGACTGGGCATTGGAATTTCGTCAAATTTGTTTCTCTTTATTATTTATTGACTTGTTTTTTATATTTAATTTAGTTTACCTCATCCGTTGTAATTAATCAATTAATAAAACCAATTTGCTCATTCAATCACTGATAAATAAAAGTGTCTGCTTTGTTACAAGATGAATTTACAATATTTATACCTATATTTATATGAACAATGATTTTCATTTGTTGGGAAATTATTATATAACTTAAGAAGGGATTTTAAAAAAAGATATTTTACATAAAATTATGATAAAAAATTGTATTTAGATTTAATCAGCTAACTTAAGTTAAAGACGATTTTGATATAAATATTTTGGAAATATGATAGTAAATGTATTGTCATGCTGATTCATTTACAAATGTGTAAGTTTATTAATAGAAGAATTTTGGAAATTAAATTTTTTCAACTAAATGTTCATTTCATGTAAAAAGAATTCATTTTAAGAATGATTATTAATGAATTCTGTACATTAGACTAAAATATCATTTCGAATATATTTTCATAATTTATTAGATATATATTTACTGTATTATAAAATTATATTCAATTGCATTATATTGAATCTTATGAATATAAAAATATTAGGAACATAATATATGTTTGCAAAAATATATGAATAAAATTTATAATTTAAATTTATATATATATATATATATATATATATATATATATGTGTGTGTGTGTGTGTGTGTGAATAAATGTATTTCGGAGAGATTTATTACTGGAATTTTTAGAAGAAATTATTGCCTTTGTTCACGTAATGAAGATAATCTGGCGGCAGAATATAAGCAATATGAAATTAATTTTTAAAATTATCGTTATTCGTTAGGAATTTATTTACCATCTAAGTAAAAAAAAAAGTTATTGTTGATAACAATATTAATATTATCCTTTAAGCAATTACCATTATTGATAAAAGTCTGGAAATTTAGTTCTTAAATTTTTAAACTTTTTAAAAAATAAAAACAATATATTCTATTATCACTTTAATTAATACAAGTTTATACAAGATTAATATATAAATTGTACTTATTTTTTAGATAAGATAAGAGTTTTTTTATTCTCAGTTGGATGAATTATACCTAATAGATACAGTTTGAGAAATGTATCGAAAAATATTTTAATTTGACTTAATAGGAGAATTATTGAAGTTCAGGGCTTAAAAAGTGAAATTACTATATTTATTATAAGTTCGACCGTTATAATAATGACCTTCAAACCTATAAAAGAACTATGTTAATACGTATCTTAAAAATAATTTACATTTTATTATATTATCCGTTTGAAAAAAAATGCATATGCATTAATTAAAAAGATGTCTATATAATTCCAGTATCCGATTGTCAGTGTCCAAATGTCTATCCAATTCCATAGAAATCAAGAGTTATAAGGGTCTTTTTGTACGTAGAGACTATTTTTATCATTAAAAAAATTATTATTTTTTTAACGTACATCCATTTTAGTCTATTAAAAACAAGACAAAAAAATATATTATTTCTATCATATAAAAGAAATGTTTAAATTTTGAGTGTACTAATAGGAAGATTTCGTTGAAAATTTCTTGTATGCTAGAAAGGAATAGAGCTCGAAGAACAGACAGAGAAAAATAGATAATATTTTAATTTCGATTATATTCGATAATTATAGAATATGAAATGCATATATGATGATATTGGTCTCTTTTCATTTTAAATGGATTTGTTCGATAAAATTTAGTATAAAGTATAAAATATATAATAATATAAAAAACATAGGATAACGAAGATACGATTTTGATAGAAGGAATTTAAAGTAATTTTAAGGTAATTGATTTTATAATTCTAAAAGAAATATATTGTCAATATAAGAATACAATACGTTTATTCATATTCAATTCACGGAAATTATTTACTTTATTATTGCGTCTGTGATTGAAAGTGAAATCATTTTCGTACTGTCAAATTGTTTTAATTAACACATTTTATTAACGCTTCGCTAATGCCTTTTTATAACTTAATCTAAGTATCCATTTAATGATACTTGAACTCTTATGCTTTATATACATATAACATTATACATATATACATATATAATAATACATATATACATATAACATTGTTCCTTAAATACCTTCATTTTACCAAACAGTCAAAAGTAGCTCCATTATATTCCAAAACACTGTTAGTTGGTCGTTATTTTTATTCAAACAAAATATTCAAAAGTCATATTATTATCAATTTGATGAAATACTGTAA